>NC_143012.1:105329017-105509517 GCF_055824585.1 Amblyomma mixtum | reverse complement strand
AGGGGGACAAGGGTCTCAAAACTGACCTTTTTATTTATGGTTAGAACCTCATGAAATTTTTCACACAGATGTGTTTTTCTCTTCTGATTCCAGAAAATGTAGTCATAATTGAGCTGGCTGTCTTAGATCAAAAGTTTTAAATTATAGAGTGTAATTAGGCAATTTCTTACGCAGCTTTAAAGGGACACTGAGGAGAAATTTAAGTTGGCTTGTATCGACAGAATACCAGTTCCTGATTACAAAAAACGCCACTCATACTGACAACAAGAACCAAAATGCAGGTATCGCCGCCACAAGCCAAACTCGCAAGTACAAGCGTGATGACGTCATAGGACAAAACAGTGTTGCTAGAACCAATGGTTCTAGGAACACCAGGAGACGATAAGCTACGAATCACTGAGGTGCAGCCAATGCATGCGCAAATCTCCTTGACGTCGCCAGATGGCGCCACGTATCCGGCAGCTACGCGCGCTCCTGCAGCATCGGGACCAATCAGCGCCTGCTCACCGGCGGTAGGCGGGCTCCCGGTGTTCCGCAACAAGGTACACGGTATGCTAAAGGCGTCTTTTTGCGAGAACTTCGTTGACGACTTCGAGAACGGGATCCATCGTAACGCTGGCAAAACGCCGGTGCAAACGTAAACGAAGCGACGGCCGCAATAGCCGATAGATGCCTTCAACGTGCGGCCGGCGGTAGCTTTCTTTTCGGCTGCTGCTGGGCCGCACTGCTGGCCGCCAGAAATCACGGAGTCTGCGTTACGTCATGTGAATGTCATGTTTCACGTCACTTAGTTCTGTGTCGTCATAGCAGAATCCCAAGTTTGAATCAGAGCGGCGGGAAAAACTATTTCAACTTCGAATCCAAATTTCTTAGAAATAAATGCATCTTTTGCTGCCGGCCAAGTGGGAACAAAGCCATGAAATGCCGAACTATCGGATTTTGCTATAAAAAAAATATCAATAGAGCTCTCCTCAGTGTCCCTTTAACGAATTGCAGTGTCAAATACTGTGACCTTTTACTCTTGACATAGTATCTCAGGATGACATGCCTTTAGAGAATAATGAAGAATGTCACCGGGTATGGGAACTCTGTGGCTATCAATTCATGTAATTAAAAGCAACAAAATGCAGTGAGAAAGTTCATTAAAGCTGTGTAAGAAATTACCTAATTACATTCTCGAGTTTGCAAGATCTAAAACCACCAGCTCAGTTATGATTACGTAATTGGAATCAGAAGAGGAAAATGCATCAGTGTGGAAAACTTCACGAGATTCTAGCCATAAATAAAAAAAGTTAGTTTTAAGACCCCGCTTAAAAAGACCGCCCCATGTCCTCACCACTGGCCTCGTCCAGGGTTCCTATTGTCTGAAGACATCTTCAGAACCTCTCAACCCAGAGCACGAGTGGAACTAGCAGAGTGAACGGTGTGGCAGAGGGGGAAGCCCCTGCAGTGCGAGTGGGCCAGGAACCGTCAAGTGGCCCACAAGCGTGTCATGTGCTCGAGTCGTGCTGGGACCATCTGGAAGTGGCATTGCACCAGGTAGCACCCCTGTATGGTGCACTACTTTCTGCAAAGGGGTCTTGATAACATGGTGGTGTGACGCTGTGTTACGCTGGTGAGCCATTGCCGATAGTGGCGCCATCCGACTGAAAGAGCAGGAGATGGACTGACCAGACCTCGATGGCTGTGATGCTTCTGAGGAAAAAAAGCTTTTCTTCCCTTCAGTCCAACAGTTCCGCATTTTCTCAGTCTGTTCTAGGATCCATGAATAGACAACCTCATAGGGACACAGTGAAATCAGGAAAGTCATCACCATCATCATCAGCTGGACTACACCCACTGCAGGGCCTGTCCCGTGTCTCTCCAATTGACCCTGTCCTTTGCCAGTTGCGGCCACCCCATCGCCGCAAACTTCTTAATTTCATCCGCCCACCCAACTAACTTTCTGCCGCCCCCTGCTACGCTTGGCTAAAAAAAAACTCCGCATGTTGATGGAATTGCATAACCGGGCCTAGGGTGTGGCCTGATCTTGGTGACCAGAACCGACATTGCACTTCCTCACCAGAACAAGATTTGGCCACCCTGGTGTAGTACTTGGCTGCCACCTTCTATGAACAAAACCAATCAGGAAAGTCAAAATTTTGTTTACATGCACTTCCATATGGGCCCTACCCCCAGCCGTTACCCCGAACAGGCGACAGCAGCGCCAGCGCATTTTGCTTGCATCACAGATCAGTAGTCCGGTCACTTGGCCCACCATTCCGGAGAAGGCAACCAGGTGGTCCACGAGTGTGGTGACCAGAAAGGCATATTCCACTTCATCCTTCCTCGAGGATGACACCGTCCGCACATGCCTAGCGGAGAATTATGCAGCCGAGAGGGCCTGTGCTGCGTTTTCTCAGGGAAAATAGTTTCTATGCATGTGCTGACCTTTGCCCCACAATCAAAACCTGGGACATCTGCTATAGTGTTCTGTACGTCTGCACCAAAATGCTCTTCTTCTTCCTAACGGTGTAGCCCAGCTCCAGGGCTTGTGTGTCGTGGTATCGCAGTTCATTTGTGGAACCCAATGAAGCGCAGGGCCGCCACAGATGTGCAAAGACAGACTGCAATAGTTAAGCAGCAGACTACTGTGCATTGTGGGGTTCTAACACCCTGAACTGAATTAGACCATGTGGGAAGCCGTAATAGAGGGCTCCAGATTAATTTCGGCCACCTGGGGTTCCCTAACCGGCGCTGAAACAGCACAGCGGTGATTGTGTGTTTCGCCTTCATCAAATTTTTATTTATTTTTATTTATGGCATACTGCAGGCCGTGAGGCCCTAGCAGGAGTGGATACAGAACAATAATACCAAAGTGCAAACAGAAAACGAGCAGCGCGAAATGACATGGAAAAGAAAAAGAAACTAACAAAACACCCTAAAAACAAACTAACAATGGTTACTTATCAGGTCAAGAGACCGTACACACGAAGCTGGTAAGCTGTTCCAGTCACTGATGGTTTGCGGAAAGAAAGAGTGCTGAAATAAGTTAAGTCTTTGCAAAGTACGGGGTCAGAGAAAGGGGGTGGGAGTGTCGGGTCTGTCTGGTGTTCTGTAGATTAAGATACGGCGAAGAATTAATTCCAAGTTTATGGTTAAATAACAAAAATAAGAATTTCAACCGAAGAAATTTGCGCCGGGACTGATGGGTTAGTATGGAATTCGACTGCATTAATGCAGAGACAGAAGCAGTTCTACGGCTACTGCAGCCTGGACTGAGCCCGCAACCTTGGGGGATCAGCAGCCAAAGCCACTGAGCCATCGTGGAGGGGAGAGGGGGGGGGGGGGGGGGTATGTGAATTTAGTTAACCACTTTACTTTATGGTTAACATGACTCCCGTTTTATGACGTCCGCAAATACTGCTACAGCGGCGAGCGGCGTTCATGGGTACAGAGTAAAAAACGTGAGGTACACGCAGAAAAATGAGGGGACTTAATGAGGGGACAAGTGTGCTGTTTCCGAAACATTACAGCTGGCACTCCGATGCCTGTGCTCACCTGTTGATGGCGGCACTCGGCTCCTGGGGGGGACAGTGGTCACCATTGACGACTGCTGCCGCTGCACCAGCTTCTGCAAAAGAGGACAGCATACTTGGATCAGCCTCCGCTGATCCACCCGCACAGTGCCCCCCAAGATGGCACAGTGAGGTGAATAAGGCCTTGGTGCGGTTTAACGTCCCAAAGCAACTAAGAAGGAAGGGGGACTGGGAGAGAGGTGCTAAAGCCTGAGAGGCAGATATGCTCGATTCCTCTTCTTTCATTCTGGGTGGAAAAACAGTGCAAAAGGGACGAAAGACAAAGATGAAGGAAACCATACTCGTCCATGTGGTTTGCTTCATTTTTGTTTTCCGTCTCTTCCGTCCCTTTGTCTTCCGTCCCTTTCGCACTGTTTTTCCACCCAGAATGAACGCATACCTACTCGACCAACTTTCCATCCTCTTCTTTCAGCGGGGACCATATCAGCCTACATGTAGTAACAAACTGCAATCCCCCGTGGTGTCGGCACATTTTATTTATTCATTCATTCATTTAGGCCCCACAGAGCACTGGGTGATACACTGATATAAAGCACGTCCGTTCTTTACAAGGCTGCTTTATTCCAGAAATCCTTGTTGTCCAACAATCGGGTGAAGAATCACTCTCACAATATGTACTGTCATGACCGGGATGTAAACCAGCCAAAGAGATATTAAGGCGCAGATTCCATCGACCGGGATGATTACGGTGGCGGCAACAGTAGTGGCAATTTCGAAAGGTTGTTTGACCCCAAGATGACCCCACCAAAAAAGGATGACTAGCTGGGAAGTAGCCGGTGGAGTTCTTCCCTTGCTCGGACCGGTGCGAACGACCTTCCCTTTTTGCATGTGAGAAGCGACCGACGATGGACAGATGACAGGGGAAAAAGAGATTAACCAAGTCTGAGAGGAGCCGCCGTGAAACAGAGAGAGCCAGCTACAGTCACGGCGCCAGCACGCGTACGCTACACCTGTGTTCGATGAACATGTGCAGCCTGCAGTAATGTTGCACCACAGTGCGAAGGAGTTGCGGACTTGCGTTTCCTCCTCGCCAGTTCCCACACGTGAACTCTGCAACAGGTGCCTCCGTTTGCTGCGCTGTGCTGTGCCGAACTGTGCGCCGTGTTGAATTGGCCACCGCCTGGTGCAGGGGCGGAGCCTTAGGGTATTTAACCAGCACCCTAAGTGAGAACGGGCGCTCTGGGCCCTGCCGAAAAGGCCCATCCAGACGCTCGATGCTATCAACTCTTAATTTTTTATTCTTTGCTTTTCTCATCTTCAGCATGTAAATAAGTGTCTTAAAAAAGTGCCATTAAACCCGCCTGTTTTCTCGTTTCCCAAACTCCGAAGCTTCATTCCTTTCCTCATCCCGGACGAGCCCCCAGGGTGACGCAACAACTGGTGGCTGCGGTGGGATGCTGCTACCCGAGCCGTAACAGTACGCACCAAACAAAGAAATTAATTACACCCTCGTGCACACTGCAACACCTACTCACTGGGTGCCTCGAAGCATCAGCACAAGTAAAATCAGGGGGAGAATTACAACAGCATTAATGGCCATTTCCTGCTCTTTTTCTTAATTAGCACCTCTACCCAAGTGTGCACACTCATTAGCAGGCATACCAGACCTCATGATACACCACCAGAGGCCTCTCTTTAACCAAATTGAACCTCAATGGTCTAGGGCTAGCGTGGCTGACTCACAACCCAAGGGCCCGATTCCCAACTACCCTATAAATGCGTGTACGGGCTGCACTTTTTCTGCCACATTCCAGGGCCAATTTTCAGGGTGCAGCCCATACACTCAATGTGGGAAATTGTTATTTCTTCAGTAAAAACACACCAGTCAGGAAATGTGTGGTATTTATTCTATGCTCAGTCGTCACTCGCAGAGTATTTCGACTCTGAGCTGGTGCTGTGCTCTGGTGCACGCTCATCTCACAAGAAGCCACGCAGCATGTCCGCTGCCAACGTGTAGCCACTGTTCCGCACTTCAGCAGGGCAGCTCTTCTTCCAGTTCGGGAAACCCGCACAGCTTGCCTCGAAAAGTGCGCTTTTTGCAGCCTGTGCTCCTTAATGCATCCTTTTGGTTGCACCATTGTCGGATGCACTTCTCGGCAACGTCGAATTTCCTGCTCCCGTGTTCGACAGCTAACTCCCAGCCCCCGGGAGTTAGCTCTCCAACAACACCCGGATTATACGACGTTCAGGGGACCGCACGAAACCGTCGTATAATCCGGGTGTCGTATAATCGAAAATCAAGCGTGATATTTTTTAACGTCTGAACTTCATCGTCATCTTTTTTTTTTTTTCTTCGGAACACAGATGCAGCACATTTTTGCCGGCAGAGGGCTAGTCTTCAACAAACAAGATAAAATGACAGTTGAGGCTGCCGTGAGCAGCGGGGCAGCGGCTCGCGCGGTTTTCTTGATAGGTGGACAGATTAAGGCGAATTGGTTATCGACTAGCTAAAGTGTGCCTACCATGTTTACTCGATTCTAAGCACCCCCTTTTTTTCACGATCGCGATGCCCAAAGTGAGAGGGGGTGCTTAGATTCGAAAAATCTAAACTGACCCCCCCCCCCCCCCCCCCCCTTCCGGGCCCCTCTTTTCGCGGCGAAATCTCGATGAAACGGGCGCAAGAAAAAACATTTTATTTAGGAAACATTCAAAAGAAAAATAGCTGCAGAGAGTTCTGTGCCACCATCTGCCTTGTAGTGTCCGAACACAGCAACACAAAAAGCGCCGTGGACGCAGCTGTCCTTGCTTGGGCGAGCGCGGCCTAGCCCGCTTAGTATCTGTTTTTTTCAGCAGCGTCCGCTCCGGCGGACGCATTTGTTGCTGAGACAAGCGTCTTATCTTTTCTCTTTACCTCTCCTCTGATCTTTTAACTCTCCTCTATCTGCACTAGGCAGCGGTGGTGGCTTGGCTCGAGCCAGTAGGCGGGCCCGTGCGCTTCCTTTTCATCCTTCTCTCAGTCGCAACAACAACGCGCAGGCCGCGCCTCCTCGGGACTCCGACTGCACAGGCTCGACGAAAAAGAGAGCAAGTGCACTTGGCGGCCTCGGCAACGCTCTCTTCCGCGCAAGAAAGGGGGCGCTTAGATTCGCATGCAAAGTTTTTTTTTCAGAAATTTTTTTCCGAAAATGGGGGGGGGGGGGGGGGGGGGTGCTTAGAATTGTGAAAATACGGTACATCCCGGCCTGCGTTTGCTGACGACCTTTTTTGACGGACGGTACGAGCCAGATGTCGTACGAAGCGGGGTCCTTCTAAAATTTGCGTGGTATAACCGAGGTTTTTAATGTATTGTCTCTATGGGGGTTTTGCCGGGACCGCACAAATTCGTCGTGAAATGCGGGTCGTCGCATGACCAGGGGACGTATAATCGAGGTTCCACTGTATAGGCTCCCAAAGCATTGCAGGGTGGCACTGCTCCACCTGATGTGCAGCGCCATCTACGGAAGAAAAGTAAGAACTGGGACGTTGATCGCTGAGCGTGTTGTTTCACCACGCTTCCTTGCACGTGCTCTTTCTTGCACGTGCACGCGCCTGTGCTGTCACGATGTATCGCCTGCATTGTGGCCTGAAGAAGAGCGTTCAGACAGACGCGCAGTCCTGCAATGCAAACTTAATTGAAGGGCAGAAGCTAATTAGTCGCATCTACTGTGAGGAGCAGACGATCAATGACGAGGAGGCCCATTTGAGAGTAAAATGCGTTCCTCAGGTCAGAAATAACGTCGTGCTGTACGACATGCACGTAGAGATGAGTGCACATGTACAATTACCGTATTTACCCAATTCCAACGCGCACCTTTTTTCGGGGAAAATACGTCTCAAAATCGCATGCGCGTTGGATTCGAGTGCAAACCGAAACTGCCCCATAGCTGCCCATCGTCATCGCCATTATACGATGTGGGAGCTCACTAACTGCTGGAAACATGGGAGCACGTTTGCTCGTCGTTTTCTGCGTCGCAGGAGCCGTTTTCAACCGGTGTGGCGCTTGTCATTGGTCGCGTGCTCAGCGACCACGGACCGCGTTCACGACGACGGTATCCCGTGCACTGCCGTGGGCGGACGCCTCATCACTGCCGTTGCACGATCAAGATACGCGGATCGAAGAATATGTTGATGAAACAACGGTTGTCGGAAACGCGTCATTTCGGCGGTAAAGTTCCAAAAACAATGAGACTCCTTTCTGTTTTGCGGCTGACTCTCTGACAGAGATTACATCGTCCGCAGGCGGGGCACGCCGCGCCGCTGACGAGGTCGTGCATCATGCCGATCTCACAGATAACAGCGCTCCTGCGCCCGTTTTTACAGTCGAAGATCTTTATCTTTTGCTCAGACGCACTGACGAAGTCATGGATGCTCCGCAAGAAGCATCGCCGTTGCCGCAGTTACGCCTAGCAGCAGACGAACCTCCCGTAACCGGAGCTCTCCGCTTGCGCTTGGGGCGTCTTCCTTTACACTGATGCTTTGTCAGGAAATTGCGTGAGCGAAAATCTCGTTTCTCAGTCACATCCATAGCGGAGATAGGAGAAAAACCCGGGCGGAAGCGTTGGTTCACGTCTCGGTGGCGGCAGAACGAAGAAAGAGCGTCTGCGCCCGACCGTGCGGTGGAATGCTCGTAGCCAATGAAACGGCTCCGATCGTACCACGTGATTTGAAGGGCCAGTCGCGACGCTCGACTCGGGCGGTAAACATCTTTTTTTTCGTATTTTTATCAAGAATGCGCCGCTGCCGAAGTGGCTTCTCGTAGACCAGTCGTAGATGATGGGTAGGCCTACTTCCCCGCGAATATTCAAGAGCGGGCGACGCCGTGGAGCGAAATGCCGCGTTCCCGAAATTCGGTCAAATTCGCACTTTCGCGAGCCACCGCGAGTGCTTTAATAGTATTTTTTACTAACTTTCCATTGATTATTGGCTTTGATTTTTTTACACATAAAAGAAGAGGCTTGGGGGAATACAAAACGCAAGAAAATGCAAAATCGACTTTATCGAAAAAAATCGCGGTTTTTTCACCCGCATCTCCCCTTAAAATATAAAAACGGTTGCAAATTATTTTCATTCGTGGAAGTCACATGCACGTTAGAAGCGGGGCTTGCAGTTTTTTTTTTTTTCATTACCAATATCGGGCGCGCGTTAGAATCGGGGCTTGAAAATTTTTTTTTTTTTTTGGTGCCGTAAATTGGGTGCGCGTTGGAATCGGGGGTGCGTTGGAATTGGGTAAATACGGTATATGCTCCAAATATGTGAAGCGCTATCAGCTCTGCGAAATAAAGCGAGGCACTTGTTGGTCGTAGTGGTCGGTTGTAGCATGCGATGCACAGGGTGATCATCCACTTGTGAGCTGAAAGGGCATGTGACCAGGCGCGACAACACCATTGTTCACACTTCCAAGCGCGACCTTCGGGTCACCTTCTCGTTTGACGCAAAAACTCTCCAGAATATCGGTGTTCCCGCACTTTTGAGAATTTCATCCACTTTGACCGCGTCTCCTGCACTTGCGCTCAGTGCTATTCGCAATGCACGACAACGACCAGGAGGATGTAGTGACGGTTTTGACGTGCACCGCAGCCGTACAAGTGTCACGATGACAGCGGCACGCTTGTCAGGGCTGGCCTGTATGCCCGCCAGCGTCACAAAAATGCGCTATTGTTTGTTCGCGTTCCTACCAAGCCCTGGAGTAGAGGAATGTCAAAAATGAATCATTTTTTAGGATCGTTGGCCAATACCAAGTCGCTGGTAGAAGTGATCACTGCAATACAAGCAAATTTATTCCCATACCCACTTTGCTGATGCCCAATACGGCTTGCCTGTTGTCTGCTGGCTCCGCTGTTGAAGGCGTTGCGGAAATCAATTATGTCTTTATTTTATTATGTGACAAAGAATGCAGCAAAACGGTGACGTGAGTAGCACCTTTACTACAGCGCTGACCAGCTCCTGAAGCACCCTCAGCTGCGGCATCAATGCGAAATGGTTAGGCTTAGGGATGACTACAGCAGCCAGGGAGCAGCGCAGTTCATTGCTCGACATGTCCTCGGGCGGCGTCGTTGCCGGAAGCTCGAATGCCTCGCAGCTTGCACAGTCGCAAGGCTGGAAAATCGAGCGGCGAGCAGCTTGCCTGCGCATCGTCTGCCACTTCTTTCGTGCGTGGTAGGGACAGACTCACTGGCACTCCAAAGAGTGCGGCCGCATAATTGCGTGTTCACGGCAAGAGTGGATCACCCTGTACATATGCTTTGGTTTTTACATTACGGCCTTTGTACTACCTCCTTTTTGTTCTGCTGAGACCGCGTCTGTCAGCGCAAAAATTGCGCCTCGCGCAACTCTCCCGTTGCATGTGCACAAAAAGCTAGCTGAGCCTCTGCTCCGGCGGCACACTGACTTTCCACGGTTCGCTGCTGCGGCGCTGGCGTCACGCTCCCAAACTTGAGCTTGGGTTGCCTACTAAGGTGCCTGCCCATCGTGCTAAAATAGCAATGCTCGGCAACAGCACGCGAAAGCCACAGCCACCACAACTACTGCGGCAAACACGGTGAATGTGCTAACAGCCAAAAAAGGCTGGAGCTGGCGATACTGATGCCAATGCGGATAGCGGGAGGTTGCAGCCGAGAAAAAAGTTGATGATGATTGCAGCCTTGGGCCCATCCATGGATGGCACTTGGAGGCTCGTGTGCATGTGCGTGGCCTCTGCGATCATGCACACCGTTGCTCACAGCCAGAGCTGATTGCGGAGGCCACATTTAGTAGGTTATTCACGCTACGGTCATGGAAAGTTTGGGTGTGGCCCTTACAAGGATTTATTTTATTGCGAAAGCAATACTACTTGCACTTTCACGCCTTTGCGTGCCGCGGCCGGTGACCACCATCGCGCCGCGGCGACCACCATTGACCTTCACTTGACCTTGATTGCATTACATTGGATTAAATTAGATTGGATTGTATTGGACTGGACTAGATTAGATTACATTAGATTAGAATAGACTACATTGGATTAGATAGGAGTGGATTGGAATGGATTTTATTGGATTGGATGGGATTGGTTAGGATTGGATTGCATTGAATTGGAATGAATTGCATTGGATTGGATGAGATTGGATTGGTTTGGATTGCATTGGATTGGATTAAATTGGATTGTATAACCGATGCATCACCACAAGTCTAACCACAAGCACCACCACCAGTTATACTACCAGCTGTACCATGGCGTACGTACGGATATTGCTTTCGCAATTACCGGGCTTAACCAAGCTAAGCCACAGATTTTTTTTTTTTAACAATCCCTTTAGGAAAACAGGCTGCGGCCCATACACGTGTTTATACGGTATTGCCCCCCTTTTGTGTCGTTTATTCTTCATTTAAGTCCCCATGCTAGTATTCTGCCCTCTCCTGCGGCAGCCTCTGAGCTGAGATGTAAATGAGTGAATTACCCTCACCCCTGGCCGTGCAGGTGGCCCACCCTGCGAGGCAGGTGAGCAGTCCAAAGTCCATCCGGTCCAGGCCCAGGGACTCCAGGAAGGGCCGGCCCACAAAGGAGTCCCACCGGCACCGGTGGTGGCAGCACGTGGCCATCAGCACACCCCGCAAGCTGCAGGGGGGGGGCATGGTGGGATAGGGTTATCTGGAAGGTGACTGGAGCAACTATGACACCAGAATGACGCTACGAGAGGGCAGCCTAATGACTGCAGCCATGCCATCTCCTCCAGCCACAGCCAATTAGAGGCACTGCCAGTGCAATGGTGCATAGGGGGATGAACAGTCTGCACTGATGCTGGCACTGATGCTAAGACAGGCCGTGGCGCCTTGCACTCATTCCAACCTGTTTCTTGGAAGACATCCCAAGTAACCAGCGTGACAGGCACTCAGACTATGAGCAGATATTCTCTCGTCTATGCTGCCATACCACTCCACAGCATGGAACTCATGCAGCCAGTGTGGGCGAATGGGAGAGAAAGACGCCCTTGAGCCAACCTCGGTGGGAGACCACACCCCAGCCTCCCTTATTCAGGTGCATCCATTCTCACGCAACTAGTGATAGAGTAAACAAATAAACACCAGAAACTAGCTAATAAATGAGAAAGAAACAAAAATAGCAAAATACCATCCCCAGATCAATCAAAACAGTTCCTGGCGAAACAGAGCCAGGCCACCGAGAGGAGGCCAGGTGGCACAGCCTAGGGAAGGGTGGTCTGCTGCTGCCCCTCCTACACCTTTGGTTGCAGCGACCACATTAACCAAACTCTGCAGGATAAACTGTATCCCCACAGATTTCTTAGTCCCACCCAACTCTCTGCCACTACGCTTGCCTTCTCTTGACAACCACCTCACCATTACGCCCATTCCTTCTCTTCTTCCAAGATGCATGGTGATTAGGCCTGCCTAATGCAATCCATGCCCGCCATAAAAACACAGCGTCGCTTCAACAGGATGCAGCCAGGAGGCAAGAACCACTCGTTCTGAATTGAGTCAGTCATGTTTCATATAGGCTGCACCTGATAGGCAAATACCTCACTGAGAGCACAGCAGCAGTCACGGTTGCTTACAGGGTTATTTCCCTGATCGTAAAGGAGTGCAGTATTAGCTTTGTTACTACCAACCAGATTGCAAAGTTTTTTTCAGATCATTTTTAAGGAGGAATCGTAAGGGTCGCTGGTAAAACTCATCTTTAGTTTCACTGATGGCCTCCTTATATGCAGTACTGGCAGTAGAGTATGCTTCCCAATGATCACGCGTCTGTGCAACATTACCACAGCTAATAGTGTTTTCTTTTTGTTGAGCAAACGCTTCAAGTGTGCATTAAACCACGGAGTGTTAGGATTCAACCGAATAAGTCTTTGAGGAATGTGCTCAGCAATTAGTGCAGCAACTTTTCCTTTGAATAAAGACCAATTCTGTTTGATGGATCAGGTGTTACAACTTAGAATGTAGTCAGCAATGAATTTTTCCACCTCACTGTTTATTGCAATGAATTCAGCATTTCTACAATCGCAAATGAATTTCAATCATTTCTTAGTAGACATATAAAGGCTTCATTGTCGAAGTGACTGGTCACTCAGTGTATGTAAGAATGTTATTGGACGGATTAAACGAGGCGCAGTGGTCAGAATAAGGTGGCTGAATGTCGGGTAGGCACAAGCAGCTTTGGGTTAAAATCCACGCATAGGTTGATGGAAGGTGATGAACCATCACATGTAATTCATTGCACCAGTTAAGGGGGAATGAGGGGATCACAGGCAACTTTTCTATTTTTTGACTTGGGGTGATGAAATTTGGCAGACTGGCTTAGAACAGCATCAAACAACAATCAGATACAAAGTTTCACAATGACAGCTTCTGTAGGTTCCCTCGTATCATTGTCTATGTGTTGTCCCCATGTTGCTTGCTTGTGGAAAGCCTAGCATGACAAAACAAAAACAGACTACAGGTCTGTAAATGCTTTTAATAGTTACTGAGAAGTGGGATGCAAATCAAGACTCTCTTAATTCTTTTGTTTTTAAATTTCTCTGCTCTTTTGAAAAGGCACAATACGCACCTTCTCTTTATGTTTAGAATGTATCATGCTGTAATTACCATGTAATAAATACATGTGAGCCTAAAATTGTAAATCTCCACGCAGATCACACTTCAGTGATCACAACGAAACAAACGGGGTGAAAATCCATGCACCCATTGCTGTGCTACGCTTTTCCATGAGCAAGGTATTAGTGAGCTCAAAACAAGCTTTCGAGAAAACAAGCCTGGAAGTTCTAAGCCAGCACACACTGTCTATGTGTAGGTGCCGACAAATATATCTATTTGGAGCGTTTAAAGTTTATTTTGGGGGGAAATATTTCATTCAGTACAACATAGAGACAGTGTTGGAGATGCCATAAAGTGTACTTTTCACAAATCAACTTTTTTTGTGATTTTTGAGATCAGATCCTTACATCACCCCTTAATTAGCGGAAAATTACAGTCGCCGAGAAGAGGAAAAGGGAGAGACGCTTAGCACATCATGTCCGTGGGCCCAAGAGAGTGCAGTGGGAGAATGTCTGTAGCAGGTGCAGTCGCTAGCTGCGCATTCTGCAGGTGGTGTAGAGATGAATGAAACATGCTCACGCTTGTGCCCTGCTGCTGCTGGCGTCTGCAGCCGTCTCCACCAGGCACCGCAAGGCAAAGTCTGCACAGGGAAGAAGAAAAAGGACAATGACATCCACAGAGACAGGCCGAGAGGGCCTTGTGTACATTCATACTTGGTAGGAAGACAGCGCAAAAAACGACAACCACAGGGGGAGGACCAGAGAAAAAGGAACGCTACTACCAACTGGTTTATTCTGTCATCAAGTCACACATTCATATGACCAGCCAGTCACATCACCAGCTGTCACACTCTGCAGTGCCAGCTATAATTAGACACCACCCGACCTTATACTTTTTGGGAATGTCTCTGTGTGTGGAACCCAAATGTGTCTCTGCAAACACAAGCCCACAGGTGAGTGTGCGTCTTCTATGCCTCCTGCAGTGCCAGTGTGTATTATGTGGGCAGTGAGAGAACTAGGCTTTTGTCATCAGGTGCCCTGATTTGGGCCTTCTCTCTCTTTTTTTTTATTGTAAGGAGCCCCGCCATTCAAGCACTCCACTGCATCCTCAGATACGCTGCATGTCTGTGCACGAGTGTTTTGGAGGCCTGCTGACCTGGAGGTCCTCGCAGCCCGCTTTGTGGCCCCGCTCACTGTGTGCGAGCTGGGCTGTGAGGCTGCCCAGTATAGATTGCAATCTGCCTGTTTCCCTCAACAATGTGTTTACCCTGACTTGTACCACATTTCTTTTCTCCCTTCCAGGCTGGACATGACCTTGAGTGGCACAGTCCACGCAGAGGTGTGGCTCAGTCTGACAGTGAGCGGGACGGTCGTGAGATTAAGCACATTTCGCACAGCTCTGTGAACCATGGCATACCTCTGCCATTAGTAGCATCAGCGTGGTCTGCACTGCCAGAGTTTGAGCTTCGTACCTCCACAGAATCGGGTAGTGCAATGGAGGAAAAGGTGAGGAGGACAATGGGGTGTCTCCGTGTTGTCGCGCCTTATTTTGATCCGGCAGCCATCCATAACATTTGGGTCCTTCAGTGCTTCCAGCCGTTCGTTCTCACTCAGGCACCCATCATCTCAGATGACACTGCAAATGGCATTGAGTGATTGGTGTGGGCTGATTGTCAGAGGAATTTCTCCGAGCGATGGGAGACAGTTACTCACACTGATGCTTGCACAACACTTCGAGAAGCAGACCTCCGTCTGCCAACTTTCTGATCTCGTAACCTTGTTTGTAGTGCTGGTCAGAGTTCTCAAAACTAAGCACGCGTTCCGATACTCCGGAGCAGACGTAGACGTCTTGCCGGACAGCCGCCATTTTGAGACGCGTTCCATTTTTCACGAAGCCGTCCAAGAAGACTGCTCCGCCAAAGTCAACATCGATGCAGGCTAACTTCCTGTCTAGAGATGGCGGAGCAGTTGGTGCAGTCCATCGGAGCTGAGCACACAAGTCACAAACCGAACGTCAGCAGATGACGTATTCAGTCCCAGAGCTGTTTTCTTAATTTTTTTTCTGGTGCCCCGCGTGTACGAGTTGAGGGGTAGAGGAGGAGCGTGATTTTTAATTGTCTATAACTTGGTTGCTATTGATGCCAGCTCAACAATTCTTGTGCTGGGGTGACGAGTGATGGAATGCCTGTCTCTTGTGTGCTTTAAGTAATCTCAATTAATTTATTGCATAGTCCCTTTAAAGCTCGGCTTTGGCTCAACCACCAGGATGCCCTTTTCCCTGCCACGCACGGCTAAACATGGGTACTTGGGGCCGCGGTGGCACACAGCTCACCATAATCCGTCTGCAGATGCTTAGGAACTCATGGTGTCACAACTCACACTCCTCTGCATGCTCATGCCATACCTTTAAGGCAGAGCTTCTTTAATCTTCATCTACCACTTGCCATCTGGCTTAACTGTCAGTCTTCCTGAGGATGAACTCATTACCACATCAGCACTAACAGAGACCACGCAATATGATCTTTACCCAAATCCAGAGGAGGTGGCTAGTGCAGCTCAATGTTTCAAAATGCATACTCACACACTCTCCATTCTCCATACTTCCCGAGATACCCAGCCTTGTCCCCAACCAACTCATACAGGCATCTCGACATCGAGACAAATATAACTTGGGCAGACCACATAACGAAATGAAAAAAAAAGTAAACCTAGTGCGTCCAGGTCACATGCATTCATCAGATCACTTGCACGTCCCCCCCCCCCCCTCAGCCATCAGACAACTAGCATATGAAACATGTATTCCCAGTAAGCCAGAATATGCGTCAACAATACACAGAACCCTCACGAGGCCTGCTGGACCCTTGAAGCCATCCACAATTCATCACCTCACAGCATAAACCTTGACTCAGTGTTACACACCACGAAATCACCTTCAAATCGTTAGCGTTTCACCTAAAAATTTAAATTCTTCCGTCTCTTCCACAAACTGCACTTTCTGGCACTCTGGGAGAACCTTGTATGCACTCAATCATCTGGCTGCTTACTTACTTCCTACAGCGCTTGCTCAGTCAGCTCCACCAATGCATTCCTAGTGCGATAGTAGACTGCAGTAACCTGCCCAAATACACTGTCCCTGAGAAGACTAATCCTTCCAGGTTTAGGCAGCCACTCATCGACCACTACTTTTCCCCTAGTACCCTGTACCAGCCACCGTGTACTGCAATCCGATGAACATGTCTGTACGTTGCTCTGTTTTCCTACCACGTTATTTCCCAACCTGACCACTTCAATCTCTTGCTTCACTTAGCAGCATTGCTTAGCTCTGTCACTAGTTACCGTTGCACATGTATGCATGATCCCCCCTTAAGGCTAATATAAATGATGACATTCTGATGAGCCTCCAGAGCGCAGCAGACAACTCGCAAGGAGCACAGGGAGTAAGACTCACCTGTGGCCTCCCCACAGAGGTGTTTGCAGAGGCCCACCAGCTTCCCCTGGTGGGCCCTGACCAGGTCCACCTTCCCTGGTGGGGAGAAGAGGCATTAGTATTAGCCCAGGCTAGTGCATTACACAGGTGTTGACACCACTGCAAGTCATACCCAATGTCAGAACAAAAAAATTTAAACGGGTACGTACTTGCGCAAAGAAGAAGACGGGACACAACCAAGGAACGCATGCGACATGCACAGAGCGCAACTCCCAACTAGGTTTGTTTTCGTACAAGGCAGATGCATTTATACCGGCACTGGGCAACCACAAGATTAACAAGACGCACTGTTCATGCCAGCATCCAAGTGTGCCACCAGATAGCAGTACGTGTAAAATTGATGTCATTCCGCAAGTGCGCTTTCCTGCATAACAATGTTGCCCAAACAAGATGGCTGACCATGCGTTTCCAGCTGAAATAAAGCAAAGAAAGACTAGTTTTTTGTCTGACTCTTCCAAAATACGTTTCTCACATTCTATCCACACCTTTAGTGCCTGTTCTGTAGCCCACATAGTTTCTTTATAGCGAAGTCAGCCATCTTGTTTGGGGCAACATAGTTATGTGGGAAAGCGCACTTGCGGAATTTTGAATATCCTTCAATTACACATTTTACTCTTACACGTTTCGCTATCTAGTGGCACACTTGGAGGCGGGATGCTGACATGAACACTGCGTCTTGTTAATCTTCTGGTTGCCCAGTGCAGGTATAAATGCATCTGCCTACATCATCATCATCAGCCTGACTATGCCCGCTGCAGGGCAGAGGCCTCTACCCCATGTCTCTCCAATTAACCCTGTCCTTCGCCAGTTGCGGCCACCGTACCCCGCAAAACTTCTTAATCTCATCCACCCATTTAGCTTTCTCCCGCCCCCTGCCACTCTTGCCTTCCCTTGGAATCCACTCCGTTACCCTTAAGGACCAGCGGTTATGTTGCCTTCGCATTACATGCCCTGCCCAAGCCCATTTCTTCCTCTTGATTTCGACTAGGATGTCATTAACCCGCGTTTGTTCCCTCACCCACTCCGCCCTCTTCCGATCTCTTAACGTTACACCTATCATTTTCCTTTCCATAGCTCTCTGCGTTGTCCTTAACTTAAGCTGGACCCTCTTTGTTAGCCTCCACGTTTCTGCCCCATAGGTGAGTACCGGTAGGATACAGCTGTTGTATACTTTTCTCTTCAGGGATATTGGTAAACTGCCATTCATGATCTGAGAGAGCCTGCCATATGCGCTCCACCCCATTCTTATACTTCTAGTTCTGCCTTCTATGAAAACAAACCAGTTGGAAGTTGCGCTCTGTATATGTCGTGTGTGTTCCTTTTCTGTGTCCCGTCTTCTTCGCGCAAGTACGTACCCGTTCATGAATGAACCAACTCACCCAAAAACGAGTTTTACTTCAAAAAATTTCTAGTTTGGCCTTGACAGTAGAACGCGACAGCACCATCCGCTTATCGTCAGCCGCTATCAGCTGCCACGCGTGGGTGTGCCCATGGGTGCATTTGAAGACAAAAATGCATTAGTCACTGGTCAGTCGTCCACACATTTGCCATTGTCTTCACTAGCGCTGCCATCGTGATCGCTGCTGTGGTCCCTCAGCGCACCATGCTAACGTCGTCTCACAGCCAAATCCCGCAATTCGCAAACAGCCGCATCACAACACCATGTGCAACAGCTGAAAATTTTGCCTCACTGCAGCCACCACACCTGCCTGTACGTTGCGAACGTTGAACTTGCGGCCCAGCACACAGTTCGCTTCTTTGGCATAAAGAATGGCAGGCACCTTGAAAGCAGCCGTGAACGAGTGCCGGACGCTTACCACACCCAGAGCACAAATGACGAAGCACTATAGTAAAAACTTGTAACACGTGGCCGGCAGTTGTCAAATACATCAGAGCCAAAGAGAAACGCGAGAAACTTATTCACAACTTCACCAGCACTGCGACGAGGAACATGGACAGACAAGGGAGGACAGGGACAAGCGCTACTAACAACTGAGAGCTTATTTGGCAAAAACACACAGGTTATACACTCTCAAATGACAACCCAAAGCGCCTGCGCTTCCCACAAAAAGGCACACACAAGAAAGTCAGGAACCCACATAGGAAGCCTTCTCCGTCTTTGTTCCTTGTTGCAGTGCTGGTGAAGTTGTGAAGATGTACCAACTAGCTCAGATCACGGTTTTACTACAACTACAAAACGTGAGCCACCATGTGAGGAGCGATTGTAACAGCAGTTGACATGACACACCACTGCAACCAGAGTGCAGCAGTCTCTTGCAGCCCAACACCCATCACTGCTGCTCGCACGCACTGACAGCAGCTCTCTATACAACTGACATTATGTCTCTCATGTTTGTAACTTCGAGCAAAGGACGTTTGCTAGGCATTTCATCTACATTTACATTCATTTTGGCGTCCGTTCTGCGTGGTCCTGGAGTTTTCACGCAAATAACAGACGTAACAAAAAATTTACATCGAAAGGTATTGTACATGGCTTCAAGTTGTCCGCCCATACTGTCAGCCTGCTCCTTTCCACTAGCACGTCAGCTGCTTGTTCAACCCTCATCATCATCATCATCAGCCTGACTATGCCCACTGCAGGGCAGAGGCCTCTCCCCCATGTCTCTCCAATTAACAGTCCTTTGCCAGTTGCGGCCACCGTACTCCCGTGAACTTCTTAATCTCATCCGCTCACCTAACTTTGTGCCCCCCCCCCTGCTACGCTTGCCTTCTCTTGGAATCCACTCCGTTACTCTTAAGGACCAGTGGTTGTCTTGCCTTAGACATAGTAGACATATTCTCTTACTACTTCCAGCTCCTGGCTACCTTCCTCCTATGCATCTAAAATTCATGCGATATTGCTGCAGTTCTTCTCTACTGCACCCCCTGTGTAATAAACCTGTGTAAAGCAAACACACTCCGGAATGCCTCAGCGTCAATAAAATCCATGCTTCAAACCAGGTGTTGCAAAGAGTGAAAAACCGCTTCCTACGTGACTGAGCATCCCAAGCCTTCCCAAACACAATTACCCACACAAGTGAGTGGGAACACTGGGCAAGCACCGGATGAAAGGAAAACAAGGAATGCAGGCCACAAGTGACCCTGTCGTCATGAGGCCTTACCCAGGCACAGGTGCTGAATGTCCACCTGGAGACGCTGGATTTCAGGGACATCGGCCTGCTCTCTCTTGAGCTTGTTCTCAAACTGAAAGAGTTCACATCATCATTCTTGGGATAGCATTATACAAATCAGATAGCTCAAGAGCAGATTGGCGAACCAGAACCGAAACCGGAACCTAAACAGAGCCCATATGTTTTTCACCATCTTGGAACTGAACCCGAACCGGAACGATTCAAAGAAACCGTTCCAAACCGGTTCAGGACTCGGTTCAGCCCCAATTTTTTAGCAACCCAGCAAACTTTTATTTCTTTTCATAGACAAAATGGAATGTACTTGGGCGTAGATTTATCCACCGAAAACTGTTCGCGTTAGGCAGAGTGAAAATGACATTTAGTCTATGCGACAACAAAACTCAAGGAAGTGTGTTGTCCAGGCATAAACTTTTTGGCGCTTCTGCAAAGCGCTTCCGGGAATTCTAAACAACTGCACTGCAGGTTGATGTGAAATCTCTTGTTTGTCAGAGCCTCCCCCTTTTGCGTGTGGTTTTAATCAAATTGTGGTTTCAATCAAATGAGCTCACCTTGTGCCGAGAGGCTGCCCGGTCCACCAGCAGGAAGCGGCAGCCCTCCCTGGCCAGGATCTTGGCCAGCCAGTAGGAGAGGCGGCCTGGAGAAGAGATGGGAGGAAGAGCTGGCCACACAAGTCACAACTGGCCCCACTCAGTGACTGTGGCCATTCCCACAGTGGTCTCACCACACAGGGCACCCGTCCATTCTTTCTCCCCTCTTGCAGTGCCCCCTAGTTTCAGACGGTCACTGACCCCCCGAAAAACTGCCCTGCACTGAACAGGTTGAGTGTGCAGTGTGTGAAACATAGAAATCAGTTCGCTTTTATTTGGCTAGGCCACCAAGGTGAACTTGCAGCCCACACAACACATGGTCCAGGATAGTAGCAGCATTTTGTGCCAGCCCCCCTGGTGAGCGTGTGTCCCCCATAGGATGACATGTGAGCAAAGAAGCCCCCCCCCCCCCCCCCCCCCCCAGTGAATGCTGAACAGCCTTCATGAACTGGCCAAGACAAGGCTGGCTGGTTCCCAAAGGGAAGAAATCCCCTGCAGGCGGAAAATCCCCACACAAGCCACCTGGGAGGGGGGCTGCCACACGACCCTGTAACAACAGGAGAGCAAACTGCAGTCGAATTAATGTATCTTGACCATGTTTGTTCAATGGCCAAAGTGTTCAGTGCATTCATGGCTTTCCCCCAAATCATTTTCACCTAGTGCCACAGCATAGTGGAACACACCTCCAGATCATGTGGTTAACGAAAGAAACCCCATAACATTTAAACAGTTACTGTCTGTTAGGCTATTCATCTCCACAGTTCATGTTCTAAGCCCTCTTATTTACCCGTTGATTGCCTCGTTTCACCATGGAGACATAAAGTCTCTATGGTGTCAACGACGTAAATTACTTTATTCTTGTGACTTATTACCATTTGTCCCCCCCCCCCCTACGTAATGTGGGGACAGGGTAAGCCCTAGTTTTCCCATGCATTCTAGGGCATGTTTTGTTGCACTTTTCTCAACATCCAAGTGAGGTGGCGCCTACCTGTTTATATATCATTTCTATCCCTGCTTTATGCTCTTTTCACTGAACCAAAACTACGTAACATAATTAAGACAATATTTTTTTAATAATATTTCTCTCTCGAGCACTACATTTAAGTCTGCTTTTGGCATTATTTTTGTCTATAAAATAAAAACAGATCACTGCACTTGCCTAATTTTGGTTCAGTATGTCCCCCACATGCTCATGTAAAGCACTGACAAAGAATGGGCCTTCTGCCTCATGTTGTTTTGAAGATAATGGTACCATCTAAAACAAAAAAACGTTTTGAAATAAATGAGTTTAAAGTAAAAAGTAACTTTATTGCTTTTCTTTGCCAAGTTTTCCTGACCCAGAAATGTGATGTGGGGGGTTGACTTACAATTGAGTCAATACTCAGAGGCTTCACACAGACAGACAAACATGTGGCTACAAGTGTTTTCACCCTAAAGCAGGCAAAGAAGGGAGCCTCCAGCAAAGTGAGTGCTACCCCAGCATGGCAGTGAACAGCAAGCACCGAGTTGTCGTGCAAACCACACACATGTAGTACAGCAATAGCGGACAATCCGTACATGAACGTTCCCACTCACCTAATGTATACACGTAACTGTTCCAACCCATAGGTGTAGCCAGGGGAAGAGCCAAGCATTAGGCTATTGTGGTCTAACTGGCTACCCTCTGGGTGTAAGCTGGTTCCTTAGCTCTGTTTTAATTATACCGGCACAACTTTCTCGAAGCTCCCTGCAGACGCAGGTGCACCCAAGGACTGAGAGTCCCAGTGGGTGGCTTCATCTCTTTTGTGGCACGCTTGCCAAGTCTCTCCACCAGTGTGTCTGGCTGTCTGCAAACATGCTGACAGCATGCGAGGGACGACTGCATGTGCACAAAAGTGGAGACAGAGGGGCTTGCTTTCCTTGGCAGAGCCCTCAGTTGGAGGCTGAGGAAATGTTTCACTGCTTCACTGAAGCCTGGGGCCACTCTAAGGGAGTGACTGCCCAAACTTCATTCCCAAAGGCTTCAACTACGCTTAGGCCATAACTTTACAGCACCTAGGCATTAGTGAAAGAACAGGGTCCTGCAGAGCAGTTTCTCTCTGTGTGTGAGATCATTTCACATTACAGTGCAGGTTCCGTTCTGTAGCTTGTATACTTACTCCTCGTGTGAGTCTCCTGTGTCATCACCACCACAATTGGAGAGGCCGTCAAAAGAACTCGACCAACCATCATAAACTTGCTGAACCTTACTAATGCCCCTTAAGGGGAGATGTGGGAATCAGATCGCAAGAGAGAGAGAAAAGGACGGAAAGGCAGGGAGGTTAACCAGGCGATGCCCAGTTGGCTACCCTACACTTGGGGAGGGGAACAAAGGGGAAAAAAGGAAAAAGGGCGGCAAGGAAATGAGTTTTTCAAGTGTCCATCGACCACTATGTCAAGGGGACAGAGGGCGCGCGCTTAGTTTATAGACGGGAAGACAACCCCGAGTCCCTTAAGAATCTCAGGAGCACTTTCACCGTTTTCCTTTGTGAGGAAGGTTGTTTCCAAGGCCCCAGAACCTTGGATTCTCTTAGAGGACGCGAGTCCGAGTGGCAGAGAGTACCAGCCAGGAAGCCGCACTCTCGCTGAAAACGAGGGCAGTCACAGAGGAGGTGCCCGATCATTTCATCACAACCGCACTGGTCACACGCTGGAGAGTCAGCCATTGCGATGAGATTGGAATAGGCGTTTGTGAACGCCACTCCCAGCCACAGGCGGCACAACAGCGTAGTATCACCGCGGCGGAGGCCGAATGGTATATGATGTTGGAGCACGAGGTTGAAGTCATGCGAGCGGGGTGTCCAACCTCCAGGGGCAGACCACGACGTTACAGTCAGGTTTCGGGCGAGCAGTTGAAGGTGCCTTGCTGCGTCAGCTCTTGTCAGTGGTATGCGGACAGTGTTGGTTGTATCGTGAGCCGATCGAGCAGCATCGTCAGCTAAGGCGTTACCAACAATGCCGCTATGGCCTGGTACCAACTGGAAGATGATTTCATGATCTTGTTCGATTGCCTGGTGGTGCAGATATCGTATCTCCGCTGTAAGATGCTCATGGTCGCTATGTCTCAATGCAGATTGAAGACATTGTAGGGCAGCTTTTGAATCACAGAAAACAGCCCATTTTTAAGGTGATTGCATTTTTGAGAGATCGCAAAAATCGCAAAAAAAAGTCAATTCTTGAATAGTACACTTTTTGGCATCTCCAACACTGTTTCTATGTTCTACTGAAATATTTCTTCAAAAATAAACTTTAAGTGCTCCAAAAAAAATATATTTGTCAGCACCTACACATAGTGTGTGCTAGCTTTGAACTTCCAGGCTTGTTTCCTCGAAAGTTTCTTTCGAGCTTAATGCCTTACTCGTTGAAAGCGTAGCACAGCAATGGGTGCATGGATTTTTACCCCGTTTGTTTCCGTGTGATGAGTGAAATGTGGTCTGCGTCAAGACAGTCTCAGATTTACCATTTAGGACCGTATGTTTTTAATACATGGTAATTAGTGTAATACATTCTAGACATAAAGAGAAGGTGCATATTGTGTCCTTTACAAAAAAAAAAAGACCAGAGAAACTAAAAAAAAAAAGAGAGAGAGTCTTGATTTACACCACACTTTAGTAAACATTAAAAGTATTTACAGACCAGTAGCCGGTTTTTTTGCCATGCTAGGCTTTCCACAAGCAAGCAACGTGGGGACAACATATAAACAGTGATAAAAGGTAACCTACAGAAGCTGTCATTGTGAAACTTTATATCTAATGCTGTTTTAAGCCAGTCTGCCAAATCTCATCACTCTAAGTGGAAAAATGGAAAAGTTGTCTTCGATCCCCTCATCCCCCTTAATCCATTTGCTTGTTGGGTGGGCCAACTTGCAACATTTTGCGGGCCCTCTTGAGCTTTTGAAACCTGGGGGATTTGGGCAGGCTGTGAGGACGTCACAAGGCGACCTCTCTTGGCCAGGCAGGGAATTTTGCAACAGGGAAATTTTCTTGCAAGACAACAACTTAAATGCATTGGAAGAATAGTGGTAGAATAAAAGATACACTTGCCAAAGATAGTTTTTTTTAAAACATGTCGTTTCGGGACCCCTGCGGCTCCCTTGTTCACAATGAAAGATGGACAGAATGGCCCGCTTCTTATATGTGCACTTGACCACGCATATAAGGTGCACAAAATCCCCTTACATTGGCGAATCAGGCGATTTCAAAAGAAGATTAAGAGCACACAAGAACGACGTCAACAAATGTTGCACCTCATCCAACCTGCTGGCAGAGCATGCTCAAGAAATGAACCACACCATTGACTGGGAGAACGCCACAATCTCAGACACCATGAAACCCACATCGTCACGACTGCTTTTAGAATCAAGGCCGCTGCGGTGGCTCAGTGGTTATGGTGCTCGGCTGCTGACCCGAAAGACGCGGGTTCGATCCCGGCCGCGGCAGGCGAATTTCAATGGAGGCAAAATTCTAGATGACCGTGTGCTGTGCGATGTCAGTGCACGTTAAAGAACCCCAGGTGGTCGAAATTTCCGGAGCCCTCCACTATGGCGTCTCTCATAGCCTTAGTCGCTTTGGGACGTTAAACCCCATAAACCAAACCAACCAACCAAGCTTTTAGAATCTTTTTATAAACAGACCACGGATCATGCCATAAACAGGACGAAGGGTAATCTCCCGGATAAGTACGCCCACTCACTGTGCTGTCAAGTGTGCATATAGGAAGCGACCCATTCTGTCCATCTTTCATTGTGAACAAGGGACCCTCCCGAAACACCATGTTTTAAAAAACCATCTTTGGTGAGTGTATGTTTTACTCTACCACTATGCTTCTCCCTGGCCAGACAGCATTGTGTCGAACCCTTGACTGTGCACTGGAAGCCCTTAATGGTGCCCACCTCTCCCTGCGCCAAACTCGATGAAGCAGGACTCCTCGGCCAGCAGGCCGTGGTGCTCAGCCAGCCCCAACAGGGCTGCCTTCTGGGTCAGGTGCTTCTCAGCCACCGCACAGCCAGACAGGGTGCGCAGCTCAGTGGCCAGGGCCCCATGCCTGTGCACCGGCTGCTGCTGCTGCTCCGGACAGGGCACCTGCTCTGCAATGCCATCATCATCGTCATCAGCCTGACTATGCGCACTGCAGGGCAGAGGCCTCTCCCACGTCTCTCTCCAATTAACCCTGTCCTGCGCCAGCTGCGGCCACCGCATCCCCGCAAACTTCTTAATCTCATCCGCCCACCTAACTTTCTGGCGCCCCCTGCTACGCTTGCCTTCTCTTGGAATCCACTCCGTTACCCTTAAGGACCAGCGGTTATCCTGCCTTCGCATTACAGGCCCTGCCCAAGCCTGACCAGGATGTCATTAACCCGCGTTTGTTCCCTCCTTCCACTCCGCCCGCTTCCGATCTCTTAACGTCACACCTATCATTTTTCTTTCCATAGCTCGCTGCGTTGTCCTTAACTAATAAGCTGAACCCTCTGTGTTAGCCTCCACGTTTCTGCCCCATAGGTGAGTACCGGTAAGATACAGCTGTTGCATACTTTTCTCTTCAGGGATACTATTGGTAAACTGCCATTCATGATCTGAGAGAGCCTGCCATATGCGCTCCACCCCATTCTTATACTTCTAGTCATGGAAAATAACAAGGTGGCCTTAAAGCGTTCCAGACAAGAGATTAAATACATGAACACACTGCAGGGTAAAATCTGAAGCCACAGCCTCTTGACCCCACATGTCAGTAACAACAAGGGCCCATCCACATTGTGGTGGTGATGTGCATTCATCTCCCCAACAACAAGCTTCACTTTCCTGCCTGTACGGGTGTCTGCACACTTTTCACCCTTGCTCTGTCTTGCAGCATCATTTTATTACCCTAATGGCCCAGCAGGGCATTATATGGGCAGGGAAAAGGGGGGGGGGGGGGGGGGGGGGGGGCGGCATGATCAAAGCGCTGTACTGTGTCATCACACCTTTAGCAATACCAACAGTTAAAGAAAAATACAGTAGGTTCAGCATACACAGGCAGCATATACAATGGCAGCATTGGCGTACACAAGTAACATATGCATCGTATAATTGAGCAGCACAAAGTGAACAAGGACGTTGAAGAAACCCACAGAGGAGGACGGTGCTGCACTGACCAGTGAAGAATTTATTTGAAAAACCTCATATTTATCCTGCAGAACAGGCACTGCTTCGAAAGATAATCTATCGCCTTCTGCCTGCATCGCCTCGAAGGTACTTGACATCTTTTTTTGGATAGGCAAACTGATGGCTTGCTGATGCATTGCTCTCCCGGATGGCCCAGGCTTCCAGGATGCCAGCTGGTCTTTGTTCTTTTTCAGCACGTGGTGAAAGTCAGCAGTTCCTGTTAGCTTTTTGCATGATTCGCAATCCTTGCAGTGGACTGCTAGGTTTGTGCCGGATTTCCCTGCTATCGCTGTGGTGTTCTTTCTTGCTCTGCCATTAACACACCTCCCAGTTTGTCCAATGAAATGCTTTTCGCAGAAACGGGGGGTGCGATACACGATGCCTTGAATGCACTCAGAAAACTTCGTTCTGCGCCCAATTTTACGTGCAGATTTGTTTTCTTCTCCATTCACACGCGCACGCATGCTTTTCGCTTTGTTAGGTGCCGAGGGAATGATCTTGATGGTGTGTCTCTTTCCAATCTCCTTGAGATTGTGAGTCAGCCCATGGAACCACGGAATAATTCGTTCTTTCTGTGGTTTCTTCACGAGCGCTGTTCTTTTTCTTGCCACGCTTTTTCGACAGCACGATGTTTTCTGCTGTGCTGCATAGCAATGTCTCCGGGTATGCCGCTTCTTTCAGCCTAGTGATCTGCTGCTGGAAGCTCTGGCTCATCTGATGGGGACAGGACTTGTTCAGGGCAGGCAGCAACGCCACCGTCGCAATTCCTCTTCTGACCGTCTTAAAGTGGTTCGAGCTGAATGGGAGGAACTGTTCCTCAGCTCGAGGCTGGTACGACCAACATAGGTGCCCTGGCAAGAATTCAAGGCGTAGGTGTAGGAAGCCTAGGACGCCATGATCAGGAAGCTCCGATGTGGATCTAAGCCCAGGACAGCACTTCTTAAAGGTGGTGAATGCGTTGTGATTGAGGATCTCTGTGTCACCTTCCCTCAATTCGCATAGCACCAAGTAATGGTCGACGTATCAGACGATCCTCACGATGAGTCTGTCCTTGGTAGCTTCGTGAATTCTTTGGCCGCGAGGTACAGATCACTGACAGAGATGACAGAGCAAGAGAGCACGCCACAGCGATAGCCGGGAAGTCCGGCACAAACCTAGCAGTCCACTGCAGGGATTGAGAATGGTGCAGAAAGCAAACAAGCCCCGCTGACCTTCACCACGTGCTCAAAAAAAACAAAGACCAGCTGGCATCCTGGAAGCCTGGGCCATCCGTGATTCGGAAAGAGAGCAACGCGTCAGCAAGCCATCAGTTTGCCTATCGAAAAAAGAAGTCAAGAACCTGTGTGGCGATGTAAGCAGAAGATGATAGATTATCTATCGAAGCAATGCCTGTTCTTCAGGATAAATATGCGGTTTTTCGAATAAACTCTTCAGTTGTCAGTGCAGCATCATCATGTTTCTTCGATGTCCTTGTTCCCTTTCTGCTGCTCAGTTATACGATCATGAGCCAACTAGCTCACCAATCCACCTTATTAACATATTTTCTTAAGAAAGTTAGTGCAACACAAAAACAATCACAAGAAAGAAGGACAGAATGACGCACTGTCTTCCTTCTGAACGAACCAGCGCAAAAAAAACACAACGGACAAGAAAAAGGCGGAACACAATGGACAGGAGCGCTGAACTTACAACTTTATTTCGGAAGTACAGATGCAACGTATACTACATACAGCCATGTCAGGGGGGCGTACCACACAAGGAAAGCAAGAACAAGTGGAATCAACAAGGTCATGATGAGACAAGCAGCACAAGCAAACCAAAGATCTTAACTAAAATAACACGTGAAGGTGACAAATTTCAATGGAGGCAAGAATAAACAACAGGGAAAAAACCGCCAGACCTCGTGAAGATGAAAATTGATTCTGATAACAAAAACCGATAAAAACAAAAAGGTAAAAACTAATAACCGTTAAAAGCAATAAAGTTAACAGGGCAATTGAAATGAAAAAGATAAGATGCCAACAGGGAACACGGCAAAAATTAACAGCTAAAATTAAGAAAACATCGTGGAAGAACTAGCAGCTAAAAAGTAAAACCCACAGAAACATAAGGTTAAGTTTTGTGTATCAAATAGCGGAATGAAAGTTGGTGGGAAAAAAGACGGTTGCATAAGGTGGGATAGTTAAAATGTTAGTGCCTCGAATTTTGTGCCAGATAGGCGAGTTCTTTCTCAGATAGCGACACTGAAGGCTGGCTAATGCACTTTTCTTTTAACGCAGCTATTGTGATTGCCTCAACTATTTCACGGGGCCTCGCGCTTCTGATTGTGGCTATTACCTGAGTTTTTCAAAGTGCGGCGAACAACCTGTTTCCACATCTTTGCAATCCCGACAATGAATACCGATGTGACGACACTTTTGGACATTTGCATTGTAATGATGTTCTTTTAGTCTTTCATTTAAACAACGCCCTGTCTGTCCAGTATACTGCTTCCCACAGGACAAAGGGATGGAATAGACAACTGAATCAGTACATTGCACAATATTCTTCTGGTGCCTGATATTGCATATAGTACTCTCTTTTTTACGAGTTTCATTGACCTTTCTGCAAAGCTGGGAAAGTCGCTTTGGGGCACTAAAGACGACTTCAACTCCAACACGTTTCCCAATTTTCTTCATGTTGTGCGAAATGCGATGCAAGTAGGGCATAACAGCGACTTTCTTTCTATTGGCGTTGTCAGTCGTGGCAGTTGAATCGGGTCGTTTTGATTTTTTAAGCACTGCTTCAGCGACTGAGGCTAAAAGCTTAGTGGGGTAGCCAGCATTTTCTAATCTAATTCTTTGCGCTAAAAAACTGGTCTCAATTTGGTGTTCACACGATTTTACCAGCGCATTTCTAAACATTCCTTTTAACCAACTTAGAGCGGGCTGAGTCAAAAGGAAGTACCGGCTTCTTGCCCCTTGGCTCATAAGACAAGCATAGGTGATCACACTTGAAATGAAGGCCCAATTCTAAAAATCTCAAGGACCCATTAGTCAAAAGTTCATGCGTAAGGGTTAAAGGAGATAAGCATTCTAAGAAAATGGCCAATGTTTTCGAGACCTCAACTTGGAAGGTATCCTGATAACAATCGAGAAAAACGAGAAAGTCGTCGACAAAACAAAAAATCTTTGTCGCTTTTGTACCCTCCAACCGACTGTTCACGTTTTATTCAAGTTTGGCTAAATACAGGTCGCTCAATAAAGGGGCAATGACGGAACCAATATAGATTCCTTTCTTCTGAAGAAAAATATTGTCATCCCATTCTGCAAAGGTTGATTTCAGATAGGCTGCTAGAAGTTCCAGGAAACCGCTTACTGTTATACCACATTCATTTTGAAAGGATACCGGGCCAAACTTGTCAATCCAGTCGTTAATGCTTGGTTTATGTTTGGTTTATGAGGTTTAACATCCCAAATCGACTAAGGCTATGAGAGACGCCGTAGTGGAGGGCTCCGGAAATTTCGACCACCTGGGGTTCTTTTAACGTGCACTGACATCGCACAGTACACGGGCCTCGAATTTCTCCTCCAAAGAAATTCAACCGCCGTGGCCGGGATCGAACCCACGTCTTTCGGGCCAGCAGCCGAGCACCACAGCCACTGAGCCACCGCGGCGGCTTCCAGTCGTTAATGCATTCCAGCAGGTCATCATGTGGGATAGAATAAAATAAATCCTTTACATCAACAAAAAACCCTAAAAGTGGTTTGTTGTGCTGGGCCTTTAAAAATTCAACCACTTCTCCTGCGTGCTTAACAACGAAAGGATCATCAAGAGTCAATTTTTTTTACATGAAGCTGCAGAAAGCTGCCAGAAGGCTGTCTTTCTTTCTCGTGATTGGTTTTGTATTGCACTAATTTTTTTTCCAGAAACTATGCACCAACTCGCCCAGCAACAAGTTTTACTCGAGTTATTAACATATGCATGATTCATTTAGAGGACAAGTGAAAAAAAACAGCAATGAAGCAAACGAGACAAAACAGCTCTCCTTCAGGTCGGCAATTCTATACCTAATCAGTTAGTTGAGTGACCAAACTGTCTCCAAATTTTTCGCTGCTTGAGATGCAAACAATATCTTTGTGAAGGATTTTCACCAGTCGCCAGATGAAGAAATGAGAACCGTAATAAATTTGTTCAAGATAATGGTCGACGCATGGAAAGATATGAGCGGCAGGTTTGTCGACACTGCAGTCAGAACGGTAGTGAAGAACGCACTGCAGCATTGTTCCACAAACAAACTGGCAGTCATACTTTGAGCAGTGCGAGCACATCCCAGGGAGGGAGAGGCGGACAGAAAAGGGCGCTCAACTAACCAGCTTATCTGAGAAGGCCAGTACGTACACAGCCTCAAGGCAATGCCCAGCAGGGGAAAAAAAAAATATGTGCAAAGAATTGAGGCTTAGGGACAGACTGGGCCACATTTCTTCAGACAACCAGAGCTGGGGGTAAACATCAAGCACCCTGTGGCACACGAAGCAAGGAAAACACACTAGTACCACTCATGCAGAATGCCACCCGACAAAAAAAAAAAAAAAAGGTTTGGTTTGGTTTATGGGGTTTAACGTCCCAAAGCGACTCAGGCTATGAGGGACGCCGTAGTGGAGGGCTCCGGAGATTTCGACCACCTGGGGTTCTTTAACGTGCACTGAAATCGCACAGTACACGGGCCTCTGGAATTTCGCCTCCATCGAAATTCAACCGCCGTGGCCGGGATCGAACCCACGTCTTTCGGGTCAGCAGCCGAGCACCATAACCACTGAGCCACCGCGGCGGCGGCGGCAAAAAAAAAAGGTCTTAAACTACGCTTTAATTGTTGTTTTGCCATTTTTCTCCCCGTTTTATGTGTTTTTCTGGGTTTTTTTGGTTTTGTGTTTTGTCTGGTGGCATTCCCCATGAGTGGTACCAGCGTGTTTTCCTTGCTTCATGTGCCGTAGGGTGCTTGATGTTTACCCCCAGCTCTGGTTGTCTGGAGAAAAGGTGTGATGGTTGGTTGGTTTATGGGGTTTACCGTCCCAAAGCGACCAAGGCTACGAGAGACGCCGTAGTGGAGGGCTCCGGAAATTTCGACCACCTGGGGTTCTTTAACGTGCACTGACATCGCACAGTACACGGGCCTCTAGAATTTCTCCTCCGAAGAAATTCAGCCGCCGCGGCCGGGATCGAACCAGAAAAGGTGTGATGTGGCACTGTTTTTTTCCACACTCTTGTTGGCCATGTTAGTTTTAGTTTTTCCACTGTCACTTGTCTTGTTTTGCTCACGTAGAAAGTTCAGAAATGTAATGAAAATGTGTGTGCTGTGATTTCTTTTGACACTGCATTTCTGCTTTGTGAGGGAGCTCTCAAGTTAGGTGCATTTTGGTTTCTTAGGTGACCTGTCCATTGTTCGGAGGTGCTTTCGTGCCAGTCACCTCATTCGCCTGTGATCTGTGTATGCTGATTGTGGATGCTAATTCTGGTTCTCCAGTTCTTTCCTGGTGTTTGGCTTCTGTGATGTGGCTGGGTGCAGCGTATAAACGTGGGGAGTGATGCAATAAACCTCAGTTGGTAGTTGGCGCCTGTCAACCTGTTGTTTTGCGTTCCTTCTTGTTTTCATCCCTTCCGTGCCTTTCTGTTTCAAACACACAGCACACATCAGCCAGAAGTTACCACAGGCCAGTAGACAAAGACATAACTGGAAATGGCCAAAGTACGACTGAATCCCAGTGCTCTCCGAGCAAGTTCAGGTGGGTCTCTTTTGACTGGGAGTCCCTGTGAATACCCCCTAGCACAAACACAGAAAGGGGATCCTAAGATAATTAACTAGGTATCCGAAAACACGCATAATACAGAGAGCCTGTACACCGACGAACCACCCGATCGCATCACAGCAAAAAACTTAAATATTATTCCTGTCACACTCAAACCTTCGCTAACTCTTTTTTTCCGAAAACGGTCCGCGAGTGAAACCAGCTTCCGGCAAGCATTGTAGAATGCCCTTCTACTAAAGCATTTATGAATGCTCTTAAGTTGTAACAGACATTCGTCTGTTACAACTTAGTGTGTTCTTGCAATTGCTTTTTGTGTTTTTGCACGCAACTTTGCAGTATCTATTTTTGCTCGTGAGTGCATATCATTGGTTGTGAAAGCAGGTTGTTGTGCCTTGATTTGTTTTGCGCGTGTCACTTATGTTGTTTTTTTTTCTTCTTATCTCCCGCTCCTGCTTAACGCCTCACCTAGAGGCTAGCAGTACTGTGTAAATGAAGTAATGTCACACCTTCCCTCCCCTACTGAGGCCATCAATAACTGTGGCCAGTTTCAACTGGAACAACCCAGCACTGTAAGCCAAAAATCTGCCTTCCTTTCGTGTCCTCAGGAACAAAGTTTTTTGGAGCACACCCCTCCAAAATTCCTCTGCCTGGAGGCTACCAGAAACAAAGAAATGAAACATGCTGGTCAGGCATGCGTACATACCATCGAAGATTCTGTCAATCTTGTGGATGACCTCCCACAGTTTTTCATCTCCAATGTCCTTCAACGTGGGCTAAACAAAAGGAAAAAAACAAAGGCCTTTCTTCATCATTTCAATTGAACGGCTGCATGACCACTGTGGAAGGTGGTCACTGCGCGGGCAAATTATTATATAAGCAAAAAGTGTCCTACACACTGCCAACTCTTTTAAATTCATTCCACAAATCAGGTATAGATTTACATACGATTTCTGTACGAACCCTACGCAAACATTTCATTGACAATCCTTGCTTACCATAACAACTAAATGTGTTATCTTCCCTTTTGTTATGTTTACCTCTTGTGACTATAAAGTGTGCATGCATTAATTTTGAATGCTGTCCTTTCTGCAATTTTTTTTTTTTTGTTCTATCTCTGCCTGCATTGTAGAGAGGCTGCGGGCTTCAGTCAAGTCACTTGGTTGTGAAGCGGCTTTTATCCACAGTCTCCCCCATCATTGATGGAAGTAAACAAGTTATTATTATTGTTTATGAGGATTCTAGATGGGAGACGCATATTCAATTACGGGATGAATTAAGGATTAAGTCACCCTCCCCCTAACTTCCTGCTCCTACCTTCTCTTGGTATGCAATGAGTTTGAATTTGCACTGCACATCTTCCTCCTGATTTCCACTGGCTTGTCAGTGTCCCTTAAAGTCACACCCTCTCCTTCTGCTTAAGCACATGCTCTGGAGCTCATCCCCTGAGTGAAGGCAATGTCGTCACCAAATTGTGCACCATCATCATCATCAGCCTGACTGCACCCACTGCAGGGCAAAGGCCTCTCTCCCAAGCCTCTCCAATTAACCCTGTCCTTCGCCAGTTGCGGCCACCGTATCCCTGCAAACTTCTTGACCTCATCCGCCCACCTGACTTTCTGCCGCCCCCTGCTACGCTTGCCTTCTCTTGGAATCCACTCCGTCACCCTTAAGGACCAGCGGTTATCTTGCCTTCGCATTGCATGCCCTGCCCAAGCCCATTTCTTCCTCTTGATTTCGACTGGGATGTCATTAACCCGCGTTTGTTTCCTCACCCACTCTGCCTGCTTCCGATCTCTTTGAACGTTACACCCATCATGTTTCTTTCCATAGCTTGCTGCGTTGTCCCCTAGGCATCAGGAGTGGAGAAAATGAGACGAGAAGCAAAAATATCTACAGCCAAGATGCCACACAATGTTCAGAAAATTAGACGACACCACAACAAGGACAGCTTGAGCCAAAGAACGAAACCTGACACTTCTGCCTGAGTTCATCCAAACAATGAGCTCTGAAGCAGTCACAAAACCTGGCTGCTGAATTTCACCTCGGTATATCAGTTAACCAAGATGCTCAGGTTAACCTCACGGACAGGAAAAGACTCACACCTTGGTCATACATGGGTCCCCCCCACCAGGAAGTGCACCTGAATTGATATTCCTCACGAAGAACTCCTGAAATAAGTTGCAAAACATTTCTTTTATGAGCACACTTCTTCTCGGACACAAATGAAGGCCAACAGAGAAGCATGCCAGCAACAACAACAACAACAACACACTTGCCGCCAGAGAATGAAAACACCCACCCTGCCTGGCTTTTTTCAAAAACATTTAGACTCTTAGAAGACAGGACATACATGAAGGACACTTAAACCAAGGAATGCTCCCTCTCTTCAATTGTATATCTGACCACGTAGACCACAGTTTCAAAGTACGGGAGATTGTCTCAAAAACTTATGTATTTCGATTGTCTTTTTTTTCCCCGAACAATACCCGATTGGAACAAATTGTCTGCAGACACTGCTTGTATTGTGTCTAATGTTGTTTTCTTTTCTACCTTATAATAACCATTTCACTTTTGTGGTTCTGTGAAATTTTTATCTGTTTTTTCTTTGTTTCGATGCAATTTGGACTTGTTTCCATGGCTGACACTGCTCATGTTATGTTTGTCATTTACGTATACTCTCCCCCACTGTAATGCCGCTTGGCACTGTGGGTAAATAAATAAATAAATTTGCGGTCTCCATTAATGGGAGATTAACACACATTCTAAAGGTGACTGATTAGAAAGCAGAAGAAAAAGCAACCACACGGTGGGATGCAAACCCATGGCCTCCACATATCGTGATCTGCCAACTGAGATACTGCAATGGCTCTGGTGCTTTTCACTGTCTTCTTAGGCACACTGATGAAAGGCCACTTACACATTCAGTGTCATACAGGAGTGTAGACACCTAACTTTTGGTGCGTGCTTGTGACGATGCACAAGACATTCCTATGCACGAATTACCACCTGGCATTATCCTATGACTGCTATATAATTCTTTCTCGTGCTGTTTCAGTTTCAACAGCCGAATGAGGACTGTGACGTCAAAGAGTGCTTTTATGTCATGCGAGGCATGGAAAAAGTCACAATATAACCGCTGTTCCCACATTCGTTGTCATTCTGGCTCTTGAGGAAGAATGCCTTCAGCACTGTACAGAAATACGCCGACGAAGCAGCGATCATATCGCATTTTTTCCGTGCCTCACGCAACATAAAACCACTCTTTGACGTCACAGCCATCGCTTGGCTGTTGAAACCAAAACAGCATGACAGGAAAAACATAATTTTAAATTAATTCCCAGTCGTAGGTGATTACCACATGGTGAATCATACGTAGTAATGTCTTCTGTATCATTGTAGAGAAGAAAACATGTCACCAAAATTAGGTGTCTATACTTCTTTAATGGCCTAAAAACTTACTGCCTAAGTGTTAATGGCATTAATGGCCTAATTTAATGGCATTATAGCCTCACTGCCATTAGTGACCTACCGAGTTGGCCACAAGTGATTTCCCCAATCAATACGCACTATCGTTCCTATTCCACACGCAGAAAAGAACTTCCTACCAGTAGCAAATGGGTTAATAAAACACGTTGTGGGGGCTAGTTGGTGATGCATTTTCTGTTCTTGAAATATAAACACTGCTAACTTTTAAGACGAATACACAGATAGACATGACAGGACGGGCGATCCATCCTCTTTCTGTGTATATTCCTCTAAAAATGTAAGCAAATTCATCACATCCAGTGAGACAAGGCATCTCTGCAGATATCAGCTCTCCTGACAGATACTCTTGGCTTGCGTGCACACACAGAGTTGATGCCAAGCAAAACTCTAGTTTGGGCGAGTTGGTTCATGTTGAAAGAAAAAACTGGTAATGGCACAAGACACGGGGACACAGGAGGCACACAGTCAGTCCTATCTTTTGTGTGCCTTCTGTGTCCTCGTTTCTTGCGCCATTACCAGTTTTTTCTGATGTCAAGCGACAACACGCAGCATTTTCAGCAAAATTATTTTTACATTACAATTGAATGACTTTGCTGAGATATTGAGCCCATTAGAAAAGTCCTTGCAGGCGCTGTAGATACCACCGACTGCGCAAAACAAGCTCTCACGTGGTTCTCCTTCCTCTTGGCGTTGCATTTCTTGAGGTGCTGGCTGAGCAGGGCTGCCGAGCAGGTGCTGAAACGCGTAATACATTTCTGTGAGTGCAGCACGACCGAAGGATGTTTACCTCGTGTTTACCGCTGACACAAGCGCCGTCTTTCGTACAGTTTTAGAATTCACCTCTGCCACATTCTTTTTTCCGGTCCCTTTTCATGCCTTTGTTTTCAATGGGAACCTTGAAAATGCCTGGACAGGCGCGCGTTTTTATCCCACTCCCAGGTCTGGCCCATTGTCCACTGCGGAACACAGCTCGGAATTTTGTGACAGCACATTTGTCATGTCCGCAAGCGACGGCTACGAGTGCGTTCACGACAGATATGCTAGCTGTTCTGGCCTGCCTTTTGCTCTCAACTCAGCGGAAAGGAGGATGCAGATGGCCTTCAGAGCGAACAAAAAGGGCAGCCTCACTGTATAAGAGCAGCCCTTCTTCCAACCGCGTGGACTCAAAATACAACGAGTGCTCACTGGGTCGAGTCCAGGGGACAGGCGATCCGGCCGTGGCCCTGCGATCGAAGCGATGGAGGGGGGGGGGGGGGTCAGTCACCTGGGCGCTAGGGTCCGCTTCGGGGTCTACTCACGTCTTCCGACAGCAGCACGACGTGCTCGCCGCAGTAGCGCGAACCGGACACCGGTCGCAGCCGGCAGCGCCGACCTTTCTTCGGCACGACGAAGGCACACCGGCTGTCGTCGCTCATCGTCCACCGACCACCACAACACAAGACGCAGCTGCCATGCCGCTTCCCTGCAGACGACTCCCAGTGGAAACTAAAAGGCATCGTCTGAGCTACTAAATTGTCTAAAAATGAAATGTTCGACCGCTTTTAGAAAAAAGAAAATATGTCACGTTCAAAATTATTTAAATTCGGGTGGTGCAAAACGTGCGACTTTCACAGCAGTTGCGGACGGTTGTTAAGGGATGGCGCTAGCTACCTCATTTGTCTAAAGCCCCTCAATGGAACAACAGTTTATTTAGGGGCTTTACATTTGTCACATTTGTCGGAGGGAGGAAATGAACTGTGCCAAGGCGAGCGGGTGGTCAGGGGACAGTTGGTAGAGTTGTTTCGTGCTCCCACTGGTCCCGTGTCACCGTCGGATGGTAGCTCAAGTGATGAGACTCCGGGCTCATTCTTTCGCTCGCTTGAGGTGCAGCGTGGAACGTAACAATAGCGCGTCGCGCTTTACAAAACCCAAATCTTTTTCAATACGCACCGTGAACAAGTAAAACTGCTGCTGAAGTGCCAAAAGACCGAAACAGTTGCAAGCAGCGAACAGCAGCAGTCAGTAGACGTGTCAGACAGTTGTCCTGCTGATAGGTCTGCCACCGTAGTTTTTAATTCATTCGCGACTTTTCCCTCCAGCTCTGCGTGCTTATGTTTTCGTCTGCATAAATAGTCTAAAGGATTGTTGAGATGCAAGTGACTGAGCGGCGAGTAGCAGCGAAAATTTCTAGCGTCTTGGAACTTCGCCGCTCATCGCCGTGACCACTCAAAGTAGATTTTTTTTTTTTTTTTTTGCGCTGCGGCGGCGCTAGCGTTTTCACTTTCATGTAAAACAGGCATAAAACGCGCGGAAGGTGTCGTCTGCTACAGCTGTGGCAGTGGTGGTGGTGAAAACTTTTTAATAAACAACAGGAGAGTTTGCAGACCAAAAATGGCCGTTTACATAGGTGGAGTCCTTAGTCCGGGACCCCGCTGGACGAGGCCGCTACTCGCGCCCGTTGGACTAGAGCCCTTTGAGACTCCAGCCCCGAGCAGTTGAGCAGGGCTGCCTCCCATGCCTCTCGGGAAGGGGAAGGATTGGGGGGAAGGGAAGGATTCTTTTGACAGGCCCAAACCATGTGGAAGGTATCCGAAACTTCCCCACAGTGAGGGCAGCGCCCATCGATTTTGGGGTCGAAATGTTTCACTATTGCAGGACACAACAGAGTGTTGGTCTGCAAGCGCCTCAGAGTTCGCTCATCAGCTTTACTCAGGCCCTTAGCAGGGACCGGGAAAAGACGATGGCGTTCGCAATAGTCGTCCAGAATTGCTCTGAACCGCAGAAGCAGTGTGCGCTTGCGCGTTGCAAGCGGCCGCCAAAAGGATCGCTAGCTATCATCTCAAGGGAAAATGAGAAAAAGGAAAAGGTAAGGCAAGGTATAGAGTTAATATTGTAAGCACAACATGCGACCTTCGTCTTCATCTGTACATATCCATCATCATCGCTCAAAGCACAACATGCGACCTTCGTCTTCATCTGTACATATCCATCATCATCGATCATCTTCTTCTTCGGAGGGTTGGTCGCCATACTTGCGGGTGCCATTAAAGCTCGCTCCATCCTGCGCTCTGTCTCCTGTCTCACAAGTGGTGGAGTGTGCTCTCGATCCCTGCGTCCTCTCCGCCGCCAGACTGCAGCTACGTTCCGGTCGCCACCTGCTCGTACCATCCGCACCGATGGCTACCGTCAGCGACAACACCACTCGTACTCCCGGTGGGCCCCCCGTTCTTCTTCCTCTCGATTCGAACCGTCTGGAGCCAGCAATGATGAGCCAACCCGGTTCTTCCCAATCTTCTGGACACCCCACTTGGACCATCACCACACTCCATGGCAGCGCGAGCCTCCCATTTTTGCTGGTCTTCGTGGGGACGATGTCGAGGACTGGCTCGACCAATATAACCAGGTCAGTGCCTATAATCGTTGGGACTCAGCGATGAAACTTGTAAACGTGTCGTTCTACCTCACTGCCGTGGCCAAGACTTGGTTCGTCAACCACAAAGATGCCATCCCGGACTGGGCTCACTTCTCGGCACAGATACGACAAATCTTTGGCACATCTGGTGCAAGCCCCGCTGTCTACAAAAAAAAGCTAGATACGCGCGTTCAGCTACCCGGTGAGTCCTACACATCCTACATTGAAGACGTGCTTGCCCTGTGTCGACGTGTCGGCAGCGCTATGTCAGAGAACGATCGGGTACGTCATCTTCTGAAAGGGCTTGGGTCATTTGCCTTCAACACGCTTGCTGCCCAGAATCCAACGTCAGTCCAAGACATCCGAACAACTTGCCATCGTCTTGACGACCTTCAGTCGCTTCGATTAAAAGACACCTGGGACACCCCACTCTCACCCGACGTGGACTTACGCTCCCTCATTCGCTCCATTATCCGGGAGGAACTGCATGGCTCCACCTTACCGCCAGTTGATTCCCACCCGCCTCCAGCCCCGTCGTCCTCGCCTTTGCGTGATCTCATCAAAGACGAGCTCGCTTCGGTCACTCGCCCCTTGGCTGCGGAACCACCTGTACCGCGTTTTGTGCCTACCTATGCCCAGGTTGCTGCGACGCCTCCTGCTGCTGTTTACCCGTCGCATCCACAGCCCGTACAGCAAACTCCGGTCTCTGTGTCCCCGAGCCCCGCTATGTGTCCTGTTTGGAGTCCGCCTGCACGTCGGCCGGTGTGTCACTACTGCGGAATTCGCGGGCATGTTGCCCGTGTGTGCCGTCGGCGTCAACGCGACGAGCGCGAGTGGTACCCAGACTTTCGCAACGGAGCTACGTACTCGTCACCTGCTTACCGTCCGGCGTTTGCCTCCAGTCCTCCTCGTCGCCCATCGTACGGGGACTTCTCCCAAGACGCTCCGCACTCGTCGTACGCTTACCGCCCACCGTTTGCTGACCCTACCAATTATCGTCCCTCCTATCCCTCTACCTCTCCGGACCGCTCCTCGACCGACAGGCCGTCGCGCCGCCGCTCCCCATCGCCTTTCCGCCGCTCGTCGTCGCCTCTACGTCCACCATCCTCCCAGACAACTGGCCACACGGAAAACTAAATTGTGCAGTTTCCGGAGGTAAAACTGCACCGCACGCCGCCCTCTCAATTCCTACTGCACAGCCATCGAACATGTTAACCGTTGACATTGAAGGCACTGTAGTTGAAGCATTGATCGATACGGGCGCCGCCATTTCTGTAATTAGTTCTGATTTATGTTCTCGTCTTCGCAAGGTGCGCACCCCTTACAGTGGTCCTTCTCTCCGTGCTGCCAATGATGAATCAATGCGTCCTTCCGGATTGTGTACGGCACGAGTCACTATCGACGGCATCCTGCACTACATAGTATTTGCTGTGCTTCCCTCCTGTGCTTATCCCCTCATCCTCGGCTGGGACTTCCTCCACTCTGCGCAAGCTGTAATTACCTGCTGTCCCCCTACTCTACAGGCTTCTGCATCCGACCTTTCAGCCATTTCTGTCCTGCCTTCTCATCATCTGGTTACCACCGCTGATCATGTACTTTACCCCGGCTGCGACGATGTCCTCTCTGTTGCTTCTGCCCACGTCAACGCTGGGGACGTTTCCGTCACACCAAGCCCCCGTCTTCTCTCAAGGGGCATCTTTCTCGTCGCGTCCCTGCTCCGCTTCACCAATGGGTCTTCACTATTGACTGCCTTTAACACTACGCCGGAACCTATTCTTCTGCGTCAAGGCACAGCCATCGCTTCTGTGGATACCACTCAACCTGTGGCCGTTCTTTCCTCTGCCCCATCAAGCTTCGCTCTTTCGACCCCTGCCTCTGCCTCTGCATCTATTTCAGCTGCTATCAGCCCCGGTCTAACCCCGACTCAAAAAGATGAATTGCTTGCCGTCTTGACCAAGCATGCCGCTTCCTTCGATACCCAGGCAACAACCTTGAGCCAAACCACCGCAGCTAAGCATCGCATCTACACAGATGGTTCGGGCATCATTCGCCGTCGCCCGTATCGTGTGTCTTCTAGTGAGCGCAAGGTTATTCAAGATAACGTAGCCGACATGCTCAAGCGCCACATCATACGCCCTTCTTCGAGTCCTTGGTCTTCGCCTGTTGTGCTCGTTCAAAAGAAGGATGGCTCAGTACGCTTTTGTGTTGACTATCGCGCCCTTAACAAGATCACTAGAAAAGATGTTTATCCGCTGCCTCGGATTGATGACGCCCTCGACTGTCTCCAAGGTGCACAATTTTTCTCTAGTCTCGACCTAAGATCCGGATACTGGCAAATACCAATGCATGAGGCCGACAAGGAAAAAACTGCTTTCGCCACTCCCGACGGATTATACGAATTCAACGTTATGCCATTCGGCCTATGCAATGCTCCGGCCACGTTCGAGCGCATGATCGACACCGTTCTCCGAGGCCTGAAGTGGAAAACGTGCCTATGCTACCTCGACGACATAGTCATTTTTTCTTCGACTTTTTCTGAACACCTTGTTCGTCTCGATGAAGTATTAAGCGCACTTTCTGAGGCCGGCCTACAGTTAAACACCAAGAAATGTTGCTTTGCTTCCACTTCTATCAAGGTACTCGGTCACGTCGTTAGCCAGAAGGGTGTAAAGCCTGATCCCGACAAAGTGGCTGCAGTTTTGCATTTTCCTCGCCCATCGCGCGTCAAAGACCTGCGCAGTTTTCTGGGGCTAGCGTCATACTTCCGGCGCTTCATACGCAACTTTGCCTCTATTGCGGCCCCTTTGCATAAGCTCCTCTGCGCTGACCAGCCGTTTGTTTGGTCTGAGGCCTGTGAGGTCGCTTTTACTACCTTAAAGAAGGCTCTCACATCTGATCCGATACTGGCACATTTCGACGACAATGCTCCAACGATTTTACACACGGACGCCAGTGGACACGGCATTGGTGCAGTTCTTCTGCAGCGGCAGCACTCTTCGTGCGAGCAAGTCATCGCCTACGCCAGTCGTACACTGACTGCAGCGGAGCAGAACTACACGATAACTGAGCAAGAGTGCCTCGCTGTTGTCTGGGCCATTCAGAAATTTCGCCCTTATTTGTACGGCCGCCAGTTCACAGTTGTCACTGACCATCATGCCCTGTGCTGGTTGTCCTCGCAGAAAAACTTGTCCGGCCGCCTCGGCCGCTGGATTCTCCGTCTCCAGGAATATGACTTTACGGTCACCTATAAATCGGGCAAGAAACACCAGGACGCCGATGCGCTATCTCGTTGTCCCCTCGCCCAAACCCAACCTCCGCATCCGCAACCCGTGTCCTCCGAATCCTCAAACTGCCAAACTACCCCTTCGACGGCTATTTCAACCTTGACCGCCGCATCCATTGACTTGATGCCAGCTCCCAGTCTTGGCGATCTCGCCTCAGCGCAGCGGGCCGACCCTTACTGCCGGACTCTTATCGACCGTCTGAGCGGTGCTACGCGGTCACCGAATGCCCGCCTACGTCGCCAACTTAACTCTTTCAAGCTAGTCGACAACATCCTTCTTTGGCACAATTACAGCCCCTTCGGTGACTCATGGGTGCCTGTCGTACCCCGTTCTCTTCGCCGAGAAGTTTTGCAGGCCTTTCATGATGACCCCCCGGCTGGCCACTTAGGCTTTCAGAAAACTTATGACCGCATCAAGCGCCGTTTCTTTTGGCCTGGCCTCTCAACCGCTGTTGGAAAATATATTGCGTCATGCATCTCTTGCCAACGTCGTAAACGGAGCACGTCTGCCCCTGCGGGCCTTCTACAGCCTCTCCCCTGTCCTTTCTCCCCTTTTGAAGTCGTTGGGATTGACCTCTACGGTCCCTTACCATTAACACCAACGGGCAACCGTTGGATCGTCACTGCCATCGACCACTTAACTAGATACGCTGAAACGGCCCCTGTTCCTTCCGGCTCTGCTTCAGAGATCGCCCACTTCTTCCTGAACGCCATCCTTCTGCGCCATGGAGCTCCTCGTGTCCTTATTAGTGACCGCGGCAAGTCCTTCCTCTCCAGCATTCTTGCCGAAGTTCTTCACGCCTCCAGAACCGTGCACAAAACCTCTTCAGCTTATCACCCTCAGACCAATGGGCTCACAGAGCGCTTTCATCGCACGCTGTCCGATATGCTAGCCACCTACATCCAGCCCGACCACACCAACTGGGACACCATGCTTCCCTTCGTTACCTTTGCATACAATAGTGCCGTGCAAAGAACCACCAACTTCTCCCCATTCTTCCTTGTGTATGGACGTCAACCTACCTTCACCCTCGAAGCGTCTTTCTTCTCCGCCCCCTCAACCTCTTCCAGACTCTCTCACGAACAGTTTACTTCTCGTCTTACCTACTGCCGTGCCATTGCCCGCCTGAATACCGACGCCTCCCAAGCCTCCCGGAAAAACACCTATGATCTCTCCCACCGTGCCGTATTTTTTCACCCTGGTGATGAGGTACTGCTGTGGACTCCAGTGCGTACCCCGGGATTGTGTGAAAAATTTTTGAGCCGTTATATTGGTCCGTATACTGTCCTCGAACAAACGTCCCCGGTGAACTATCGCGTTGCCCCTGTTTATCCTGTTAATGATCGTCGTTGCCGAGGTGCCGAGATTGTTCATGTTTCCCGCCTCAAACCCTTTGCCCGTCGCCCTACTGTGCTCTAATCTGCGCCCGGGCCGGTCGCTTTCGTACGCGAGGGGAGAAAGTGTAAGCACAACATGCGACCTTCGTCTTCATCTGTACATATCCATCATCATCGCTCAAAGCACAACATGCGACCTTCGTCTTCATCTGTACATATCCATCATCATCGATCATCTTCTTCTTCGGAGGGTTGGTCGCCATACTTGCGGGTGCCATTAAAGCTCGCTCCATCCTGCGCTCTGTCTCCTGTCTCACGTGTTGGTCTGCAAGCGCCTCAGAGTTCGCTCATCAGCTTTACTCAGGCCCTTAGCAGGGACCGGGAAAAGACGATGGCGTTCGCAATAGTCGTCCAGAATTGCTCTGAACCGCAGAAGCAGTGTGCGCTTGCGCGTTGCAAGCGGTCGCCAAAAGGATCGCTAGCTATCATCTCAAGGGAAAATGAGAAAAGGGAAAAGGTAAGGCAAGGTATAGAGTTAATATAACCAACTGTGTGGTAAATATAACCAACCAAGGTGGAACAATACTTATCTTTGCCACATACGGCAGTGGCGGTAACGCGAACTAACGGCGCTCATCGTCTGCTACACGCGCAGAGGAGCGCCTCTGCGCATACGTGCATTTTTTGCGATACCGCTGTTCTGTGGAATGAAGCAGGCAAGTGATAACTGCTCGTTATGCTGTTTGACGCGATAATAAAGGGCTGAGATTACCAATTAAAGGTGCCGCGAAAGTGTCCCCTTACGCTCGCATGCATGGTCTCGCGAAGCGATTGCTTTCATGAATTACACGCTTTTAGAAAAGGCCACTTTAGTCCTTTCATGACAGCCGATGAGAAGCAATGTTTTTCTGCAAGAAAGACAATTACATTCTCCATAAAAAGCTGATTTGAAGATGCAAGGGTGAAAGAGCGAAATAACCTCATGCACTTCGTCTGGCCGTTTTGCAAATGGGGCGGAGCACAAATTTATTCCAGTAAGTTTAATTGACCACCTTCATTGATTTCAATTGCGACACTTGTGAGAATTTGCCTGACACATTTTCGTCCTTCTGGACGACGGCAGAAGTGTAGAGCTGGTTGACACGTATACTTGCCGGCGCAGCGCGAAGTAGGTTTTCGAGAGTTCCTTCTCCACTCTGTTCCACGGTCGAGGTGCGAAGAGCGAATGTTGGTGAGCAAGCAGTTCATTGTTGATTTACCAGAAAGTCAATCCCGAAAGTAACAAATTGGAATAATTTTAATGGCAACTTAGTACAGCTAGAGATAACGGAGCACGTGCAATCATGCAGGATTAGGGAAAGGAAGAATCAGTTGCCCATCAAAAAGCGCACGTCGTCCACTACTTGCACTATCACCATCATCATATATAGCTTACGACTGCAGTTAGGCAACTCGCGAAGGAGTTTCGACTAGGCAGTCGCGGGCTCAATTTACATTTATCCACACCTGTAATGCAGTACTGGGACCGGGCAGCTGGACGCGTCCTTCGTCGCCGGAATGGGCCGGCGCCAGACGGGGAGTGCGCAGTCTGTCTTTGGTTTCTGTAGAGTTTGCTTCGGTGCTCTTAATTTAGGTGGTGCGTGCGTGAAAACGTCCGGTGGAACGAAGTCTAGGTAGAAGTGTTGGCTGCACTTGCGCAAACTCGTCGGACGCTTCTAAGTCATTTTTTGGCATCGCGTTTTGCATACACACTTAAATACAGTATATCACTTTCCCTTGCGAAGCGCTGTCTAATTAAAATGCAAGCTGTTCTTTTTTGCCTTCAGTGAAAAGCTGGAAGTATGTGCACTCTATGTCCTCAAAGTTCTCGAGGAAGCCATATAAATATGAGCCGCGAAAATCTCAAAACTTTGCAACAAAAATCGTGTTCGCATCATTCGGGTGTGAAACTGAGGGAAACCTTTCGGAAGCTAGCAAAGGGTCTCCACGCATAATTAATGCAGAATCGTCTTTTCTTGGGCTAGTTGGTTTTTCATGATGTAGGTGTTAGCAGCGCCCACGAAACAAGGACGGACAGAAAAGGGAACAAAACACAGCGCTGACTTTCAACTCAGCTTTATTGGAAAAATGAGCGACTTTTATACAACTAATTTCTAACATGTGACTCAGAAGATGTCAAAACGTCCTACCGCATGTGCCATCCAAAATCAGTGATACTCTAGATAAACCCCGATAAAGAACGTGAATGAAAACACTGAGGAATCCTGAGAAGACATGAGAGGTCAATCAGATGAAACGGGTTAGATTTGTGCAACGCCCACCTTTTTTCTTAAGACACGTGCTGCTTAAAACCATCTAAAGGGTGTCATGATCAACAACGGTGAAGAAACAACAATGAAAAACTGTCAAAAAAAAATTGATACCAAAATGCAAAAGCAGGGTGAAGCTGTATATGGGCTCCCATTGTCAAAAAAGTAGAAGAAAATAAAATGACAAAAGACAGGACTGAAACGGCATAACAAACACATTATCTCATCAGAATGACGTCATTTATTAGCCTTAAGGGGGCCCAGAAACACAATCTTAGTTGACTGGTTTGGTTTGGTTTATGGGGTTTAACGTCCCAAAGCGACTAAGGCTATGAGAGACGCCGTAGCGGAGGGCTCCGGAAATTTCGACCACCTGGGGTTCTTTAACGTGCACTGACATCGCACAGTACACGGGCCTCGAATTTCTCCTCCAAAGAAATTCAGCCGCCGCGGCCGGGATCGAACCCACGTCGTTCGGGCCAGCAGCCGAGCACCATAGCCACTGAGCCACCGCGGCGGCTTAGTTGACTGTTTTGCCTGTTGATCGCATACAGTGAGTTATAATGGTGGTATTAGCGTCGGTAATACCGTGTGTATTCCGTTTTTTAATATTTTAACTTCCTCCCAAAAACAAATTCATGGCTCTGATGGTGTCCCCACACAGTGGCGGGTTTAAGCAGCGGATATGACATCACATGGCGCGAGCTTGATGATTGAACAAACAGTAAATATACTGCAAATTGTGTGAATAAATAGACACACATTTTGTCACCTGTCGGTGCTTTATATTAGATCAACAAAAACAACTTGTTCGTCTTAGATAAAAGCCCTGCAAAGCAAGTAAAATAAAAATACACCACCAGGGGCTCTGGCATGGAAACGACGCTGCCAGTCTCAGCAAGAACGAGTTACAGAGAGCAAGCAACCATGGAGTGCAAACTTCCGCGACGTGCTCTGGCGGGCTGTTTTGATTGGTTGCGCCAGGTGCCGTCATTGGGAGAGCGAAAAAGGAGTGGGAAGCCCCGCCAAAATCGAGTGAGTGCAGCGTTTTGTTTGCTTGTATTTTGAAATTTCTTCATTGAATAACTCCCGTTCCTGTGCATCGATTCCTGTAATTCTTTTTAAGTCAGCATCTGTGTGACATAAAGAATCCACCTGAAGTATAGCCGGTATCCCCCCAAGCAGTGTTTCGCAGCCCCTTTAAGAAAAAAGGTGGGCGTTGCACAAATCTAACCCGTTTCATCTGATTGACCTCTCATGTCTTCTCAGGATTCCTCAGTGCTTTCATTCACGTTCTTTATCAGGGTTTATCTAGAGTATCACTGATTTTGGATGCACATGCAGTAGGACGTTTTGACATCTTGTGACTCACATGTTAGAAATTTGTTGTATAAAAGTCACTCATTTTTCCAATAAAGATCAGTTGAAAGTCAGCGCTGTGTTTCGTTCCCTTTTTCTGTCCGTCCTTGTTTCGTGTGCGCTGCTAACACCTACATAATTAATGCGAAAGCATTTCTTGTCTTATGAGCGGCGTGTACAGGACATGTCATCAGAGCGTGTTCGCACCAATCATCCATTCTCGGATTACTTCATAAAATAGTCGATAAAATATTATCATGCAGGATGAATTAGGTCACTAAGATTATTAATTGAAAGGGTAAATAATTAATTTGTCAAAGTAATTAATTACGTGAATTAACCAATCACTTAAGAAATTAAGCGCTAATTTTATCGAACCTGATAATTGGTCAATAACTTGTAAAATTTAATACACAATTAAGTTGCATTACATGCAGTTAAGTCAACAAATTGGTTACTCAACTGGACAATTAAATTACTGAATGAATTAATCAGCCTAATTAGTGAAATACTTCTTACATTCATCGCCATTTTAATAGAACCGCTTATTTAAGTTTGAATTATTTAATGAATTGTCTAAATTAATTAATTAGTACTTTGGTGTGCTTACTAGACACTCTAGCAACGAGACCCACATCTTCGGATGCGATCGAACCTAAGTTAGAACGAAAACACGACTTAGAAACGGCAAAGGCATAAAATTTAGGGGGCACTAATTGGCTCTCTAAAGTGCTGCAAGGCAAAAGCGTTTTATTTATTTATTTGTGACGCTGAGTGTGCCGCGCGGCATAAAACGTGGTGTTAGTGACTAACGGTAGAAAATGTTACAAAAACGCATGAAGCCCGGTTGCGTGTGAAAAGTCACATAAGCTTCGGGCGTAAATGTTTTTCGTTATCCACACGTGCAAAATAGAGTCACTGTTGGCAGACAGGCCTGCCTCTTGAAGAACTCGAGCGCGCAGGAGTAGAGTTCCGGGACATGTCCACAGTAGGTGGTGGACATTGGTGTCGGAAGCGGGTGCTTCGCAGTGAGGGCATTTTCGCGGCGCAGGAATCTTGTCACTTTTCCACCGGTTGCGAACAGCAGGCGTAAGGGCCACTCCGACACGCAGCCGCCTCAGAGAGACCTCCTCCACCCGTGATAGGTTGGGGGGAAGGGGGTAGGTACACGGGGGAATAAGAGCACGTGTACGCTGCCTGAGGGAGGCTGAAGATGTTAGATGTGTCAGAAGTGGATCTGGTGGCAAAGAGGCAGGTGGAGTTTGTGGAATGTCAGTCACACGAGATGTCATGTCAGGTGCGATGCTGTGGACATCTGTGCGAGCTTGTGCCCAGTGAATGAGTATAGGCACCGGGTAAGATTTACGAGCAGCATGTATGGCCTGGGAAACCCGAAGGGTACCGCGGACTTTCTTTAGATGCTTCACGGCTTCTTGTGAATGGGTACATAGGTGAACCTGGTTATAAGGAGGGTCGTCAGGTAACTCTGCGATGGCATTTAATATCGCTTGCAGCTCCAAAGAAAGAGATGATGAAGTGTCAGTAGAGTAGGTTTGTCGGCCGTAGAGTTGAGGGTGTGTAGGGCTTATAAAAGTAGTTGATCCTCCTGTTGGGGTTATGGAAACATCTGTGTAAAGAGTGCAGCTGTCATGTTTCGCAGAAAAAGTTTTTGGTAACGGCGGTGAGAGGAACTCCGACTTCTTATGACGAGCAGGCTTGTTTGATGTAATGTGACAATAGTCCCATGGAGGTGGTTGAGGCTCGAACATCGGACGAAGAGAAACTTTCCGTGCTATATTGGTTTGTCTCTGGGTAATTAAATCTTCCAGTGTGTTGAGCTGCGCATACTCCTGCAGCAGACAAATAGGAGTTGCTCGGGGTAGGCCAGTAATGACTCGCATGGCTTCGTGGTTGAGTGCTTCAAGTGTGCACCACTGTCGTTTAGTAAGTTGTTGGAACTGAGCCTGGTGTAGGAGCCGATGTTGAAAGACTACGAACAAGTCGACGAGCTCTATCTGAACGGGCACCTCCAGAGCGATTGGCTATCCGGCGGATGAGGCCAATTAAGTGTGTTTATAGCACTCTTGCGCATAGTTGACAACCAAGCCGTGCCCTTGCCTGAAGCATGAACGTGCAGGCCTAAAACATTGGTATGTTCCACCTCAGGAAGTGGGGCATTGTCAATAGTGAGCACGAACGGTGTGGCTTTGAAAGTACGGCGGCCAGATTTATTGCCCACATGTACATAGCAATACTTGGAGCGGTTGAGAGAGAGGCCAGTGTCGGCAAGAAAGTTGTGGAGGATATTGTGGGCATTTTGCAGGGAGTCTTGCTGCACCTGAGCTGAGCTATTTGTGGACCAGAGAGTGATATCGTCTGCATATGCCAGAACCTGAACATTAGGAAGGGTGGAGAGACTGTGTACCAGAGGAATGAATGCGATGTTAAATAGAACTGGGGCTAAAACTGAGCCCTGCGGTACACCCCGATTAGAAATGAAGCGGCCTGTGGGTTTACCATTGACGCGGATAGCAAATGTTCGTTGCGAAAGAAAGGCATGAATTGCTCGACAAAGCTGCAGGGGCATGCCAAATGATGCCATAGTGTTGAGAATGGCTGCGTGGAGAATGTTGTCGTAGGCCTTCGTGATGTCTGTTGCCAGGACTGTGCGAACGAGACGGCTGTGAGGTGAACGACGTATCAGGTCGTTGGCAAAGCGATCAAGACCATCCTCAGCTCCGTATCCTGGTCGGAAACCAATTTGAGCAGACGAATATTTTTGATGATGGTCGAGCCACCAAGAGATTCGAGTGGCAAGCAGTTTTTCATAGAGTTTACAAATAGTTTGGGTAAGAGAAATCGGTCGTAGGGCTCCAAGAGTTGTGGGTGGTTTTCCGGGCTTTGGTATCGGAACAACCACTGAATGTTTCCAATCGGATGGCATTTCACTGGATGTCCAGATTTGGTTAAAAATTCTAAGAAGTGAAGTCAATGCTTCACCTTCCAGATTACGGAATAAGGCATAAGGTACACCGTCATGACCAGGTGCATTGTTAGGGCGGATGTCTTCAATGGCAGCTATAAGCGCAGCCATGGTGAACGGGCAGGTGATCTCATCCTCTGCCTCATGTTTAGGACTGACTGGAACAGGCGCAGGTGAGCAATCATAATTTGGAAAGAACTGAAGTGCAGCTTGCGAAGCGAATTCATCTGGAGAAAGACGAAGGGCAAGGCGAATACTCTCGGCATAGTCTTTGACGGACGACTTGCGTTCCATGGAATGAAATACACGCCACAAGTGGCGGTTGCCGACAGGGGTGTTGAGTTGAGAACACCACTCTGTCCAGCGCTTGTGCAGAAGGCGTTTAGAATACCGACGGGCTTTAGCTGTGACTCTATGAAGTTCCGTTCGTGCGTGTTGATCTGACGGATGGAGAGTGACGTATACGTGCAGCTGCTTGCGCCTTGACCAGATATTAAGCAGGTGAAAGTCAGGATTTGGTTGGTCTTCGTTGATAGTAAAAGAAATTGTGTTCTGAGTTAAGACAAGCTTGAATGTAGAAAGGGCCGAGGCAGGAGTTATTGCGAGGAGGCGACCATCCATACGAAGGCTGTCCCAAGAAGTGATATGGTCCTTGCGGCGAATTTTACGTAATGTACTTGAGACAAAGTCAATTAGAATGGAGGAGTGATCACTGCCCCAGGTGTCTGCTTCGCAAGACCAGTGAGGATTGCCGGGACCCAGCCACCAGGTAAGGTCCGGAGTTGATGGAGGAGCACGCGGTCGGGTATAATTAGGAGTTGTTCAGAAGTGTAAAGGACTGGTCGAAAAACGTGTCTTAAATCTGATCTCCACGTTTAGAGGTATGAGTGTATCCCCAGGCTGTATGTGGCCCATTAAAATATCCTCCAACTAGTATGGGTACACCTGGGTAGGAGGTGCGTAGATGGGTAAGCCATCCAAAGTTGAGTAGAGAGGTTTGGGGCCGACCATAAAAAGAGACCAATAATACTGGAGTACGCCGCGGCTTAGTGATAATGGCAATTACTTCTTGACGGGTATTGCACCAACGAGATAGGTCGACGGGTGAATGTGGTATCGAACAATGAACATATATAGCTGCTTTTCCAGGAGCAAGACCACTTCGGCAGTCGGGTATTGATGGACAGTGATATGCACAATAACCAGACAGAGGAAGGATGGCATTATGTTCCTGTAGAAGGAAAGCCCAGGCAGAGAGTTTGCCGCCTTGAATACGCAGCTTCAATTCAGGGAGCTTATTAGTAAGACCCCGACAGTTCCATTGTAGCACATGGGAAGTAGCGTTAGTGGCCATTCGCTTGCAAAACAGATGCAATCATCTGAGGCAGTCGCTGCAGCAGGATAATCAGGGATGACATTGAGGTTGTAGTTGCAGATTGCTCGGGTTGTTCATATTTTGAGCCTGAAGGTTGAGGCACTTGACAGACCGGCGCAACTGGCGGTAGACGCACGTTGTAGTAGGAGAGTGCGACGTCGGCATAGCTAGCTGGTCAAGTTGTTGGCTAATGCTGGCGATCGCATCATCGATGGCAGAAATCTCATCAGACATAGAGGGGTTTAGCGGAGGAAATTCGTCTTCCTTTTTCCACTTGTTACGGGAACCTGGCTTTAAAACAGAAGCATAGGAAGGGCGGATACTAGAAGATGAGGGCAACGATGCTGGCGGTTTTTCAGTATCATCCTCATATGTGTCTGCCGACAGAGCATCAAAACTGTTGGAGATCTTGACTCCAGGATGAGTAGGCGCAGCAACCGGACGACGTTTTTTTCGAGGGTATTTAGAATAAGTGATGTCGAGGTCGTTTGTCTTACAAAAAGGACACGTGAATGAGGGAACGCCATCCGCTGGTGGTTTGGGCAGAGTGTCTTGCGATGCAGGGCAGAACTTTTTGCTGTGACCTTGTCGCAGGCACCGATAACAGAAGACTGGTGCAGGACGGAAAGGCTTCGAATGAACGATTCGTCCATTATAGAAGAATCGGGTGGGAAGTTCTAACGGCCCTGCAAGCAGGAGAAGAAATGTGCCTCGGTTGCCTAGTCGGCGGGCATTAATAACTGAGTGGGTGTCGGAGTACAGATCCGTCATCACTTCCTTCGGAGGCGTATTAGGTTCCAGGTCATAAATGACACATCTTTGCAAGCCGGGCCCAGATGCTAGATAGGCGTGCACAGGTACATACTGTGACTCGCTGATATATAATTTGTCAATATGACAGATCTTTTCAGCATCGGCAAGTGACGCTACTTGAGCAGTGATGGAGTTGGAGGGACGATGGTAAATAAAACCGCGGTACCCTGAGACGCTTAGTGCACGGTCAATGAGCTGCTGCTCCGATCTTGAAGGAACTGACGTTATGTCGTATTTCAAGGTAGGCTTAATATGCACTCGGAAGGAGCGATTAAGTTCAGGGAGTGAATATTTCGATGCTGTCATCTTTGAAGCGGTAGGATCGGTTGGAGTGGCCTTTACCTTTTTCGCAGCCGGTTCAAAGCTGGCATCAGAGACAGTCTGCGCAGGAGTGGGAAGGAATGGTGTAGGGGTAGGCACAGGAGTAGGCAATGCGGTAGGGGTGAACGATGATTCGTCCCCTGCAGGTGAAGACGGTGACTTGAGTAGTGACGAAATACCGGGTGCAGGAGGAGTTGAAGTGCTGAGGATACATCCTTGAGGTGGAAGGGTAGGCGAAACAGCAGACGCATTAATAGCAGGATGTGTCCTTTCCATGTCATAATTACTGTTCGTGTCCGTTGGCCAGGCTGAAGTAGGCCTGCGCGCCTCACAAAACGAACGTAGGCATCGTGAAGGCAGTGTCGGAGGGTCCGTCCCGAGATCTTGTGGCGTTCTTGGGATCTTCAGGCAGCGTGAAGAGGTGACGCTGTGGCCGGGAAGTTAAACACAGCACAAAAAAAGCTCAGAGCGTTTTCTGGCGCACTGTTTGTTTTTATTTACTTTTTTATTTTTCATATTTTGTTTCGTTTTCCATTTTTGCTTCTTTTCTTATTTTTATGGTTTTTAATTTTTATTTTCATATCGTATTTTTATTTCGTTTTTGTTTTTGTTTGTTTTTTTATTTTTATTTGTGCTTTTCTTGACTTTATTCCTTTTATTCTATTGATGAAACCCATGCATTCACTAGATGCGCCTTTATTCATGCTGGAACCTCGAGCCTTCGTGGCGGAGTGGTAGCGTCTCCGCTTCAAATGCCAAAGGCCCTGGTTCAATTCCCACCATCGGCGCAGTTTCTTCTTAAGCGGTGACGTCGAAAGGCGGACAAATCTGCCGACGCATCTGCTCACGACAGTATGATGCATTAAAGGCTTTCGCCTTAAAATACCGAACACGCAGCAACATAATCGGCAGCAGTAAGAGAAATGCTTTCGCATTACTACACCAAAGCAGACTTGAGTGCCTTATTCCAGTTTTCCAGCAACTGTTCCAGCAATTGCTCCAGTTTTCCAGCAACTGGAAAACATCTTTTCCACTTGCTGGAAACAGGGAAACATTGGAAAACTGGGTTGGGAAATATCGTTCCCCAGTCGAGGGCCAAATGGGAGGAACTGGGGACCAGCTGGGAAGTAAGTGGTTCCATTTGTGGGTCAAGTGGGAAGCAAAAATTCCCAATTGAGGGCCAACTGGGCAGAACTAGTCGTGGGCAAACACCAAATGGGAAGTTTTTTTACGGCTTGGAGGGACGATGAGAAGGAAATAAATGCTGCTGTGGCTCAGCAGTCATTAGGCGCAGAAATGAACGTACTGTGAAATTAGATTGAAGCTGGCTTATCGGCGAATATCAATCCTATAGCACTGTGTGCACTGCATGCGAAAATGCCGGTAGGCGCTCTCCTGGCGAATAACGCCACTTCCCTCAAAACTCTGCATTGCGAGTTTAGCATGGGTCGCACTGCAGCGAACATATCGTGTGCCCGCGTCAATAGCAGTGCCATTCTTTCCTCTTTTTATTAACCCCGCTCTCTTTCTATTCCCAGCCCGTTGTGACATAGGCATTTCGGGCAGGGTAACATTATAATTATTTATTTATAACCGCCCAACCACCGAAATGAACTTCTAATGCTGAGACCGTGATTACCAGACATGCCGTGATTGCTGCGGACCGGCGGCGGCTCGGAAACCGCGGTGAAGTTGTCAACGTCGCCATCACGTTGACGTTCGTATGGTATTTAAGGCGGAAGCCTTTAATGTCTCATCGTTGTAAGCAGCAGTTGTCGACAGAAAATGTCACGCTTTTCAATTGGTGGAAACGGTCGTGACGTCACAGTGCGCGAATTTCAAACCGGGCGAATTGTACTTTGGCTAGTAACCATGCAACCAATTGAACGGATCTTATAGTGATGCTCCAAGTGGGACTGAGCTTAGTTAATTGCTTAATTACCCAATTAGCCTAATTAGCTTTACTAGTCAGGCCATATAAATAAATAAAACCGATTAAGAAATTGGTCGAGCTCAGGAATCGAACCCCGGTCTTCGGCGTGAGAGACGAGCATGCTACCCTCTGTGCCATGCCTGCTCTTTTTTTTTGTCTTTATTGCCTGTTTTGACAGATTACAACAGATCATAAACAGATGTTCTGCGCTGCACACTCAAACAACAAGAACGGACATGTGTTTCACTCGCGTGAGAAAATCAAAACTGTCTCAGGGAACACAACTCTCCCATCAACTCGATAACTTCATCCCCAAAACATAGCTCCTTGTACACTTCACGTAGCTTAAATATGTTTTCTTTGAAGTAATCGCGGACAGAACGCGCATCTTCATCACAGTGTCGTACAGCCATCCTGCTTCGCCAAATACTGTGCAGGCCAAGCAGGAAAATTACATCATATTTATAAAGATCCGGCTCTATGTCCAGGAATCGTATCCCATACGGCGTTAGGGGTAAGTCTTTCTTTATTGTACGCTGGAGCACGTCCCAAAAGAGCATCGCATCCCAGCAATCAATAAAAACGTGTTCTATTGACTCTGGTTTGCGACACAACAAGCAGTCAGCACCCCATGGTAGAAACAATCCCTTTTCCTCCATCCAAGTTTTAACCAGCAACGTCCCAGTGTGTAACTTGAAGAAGAACGTCTTCACACCCGCTGGCACCAACATTTTTCGTACTCTTTTTAAAACATTTCCTGCTTGGCCTCCACTATACATAGATCGATAGATTGGCTCCGGGAAGACAGAGTCGAGCAAATCTTTTAACAATTTCTTACGCGTGACATTAGAAAGATATTCCAAACTGAAGCGCGCATTCAGAAACCGGAAAGCAAAGACCACTTCTTTCAAAAACCTACTTGCACTGTATCTCATCCCGTCCACACTGGAAATAACATAGTTTGGCAAAGCCGAAGAAAGCCTCACTTGAATAAATGTCCGCAGGAAAGGGTCGCGTTGATCTCGAAGAAACAGAAATCTTGACACCACCTGCCTCAGGTACAAGTGTGGCAAGGAAAGACCCCCTTTTCTCAAACGCAGAAATAAATTATCACGTTTAGTCCTCTCCCATGAGGACTGCCAAACAAAAACTGCGAAGAGACGATGAAACTTTTGAATGCTAAGTCGAGAGCATGAAAGGACCTGCAACAAATAGCACACTTTTGAAACCAGATATACATTGCATATGTTTGCGCGCGTGAATACAGACAGTTCCTTCCCCGACCATTTCTGTGCACGCGTGGAGAGTTCTTGAATTTTCTCCTTCCAAAAGTCATCGTTATCTCGATACTTGTCAAGAGGTACACCTAGGTATTTGGAAGGAACATGTGACCATTTTACACTTGCATGAAACAAAGGCGCTGATGCCCAATTCCCATGCCAAATGCCCTCACACTTGTCCAGGTTAACAACGCTATTGGTTACATCACAAAATCTACGAACAACCGACATCGCATGTTCTATGCTGCTGTGGTCACTACAGAAAACTGCCACATCATCGGCATAAGCCAATACTTTAATTTCACATGCTTCCAGTTCGAAACCACGAATACAGCTGTTATTTATTACATTTCGGCAAAGTGGCTCCAGGTACAGAGCGAAAAGTAGCGGTGACATTGGGCAGCCTTGCCGCACGGATGCTCTAACGGCAATTCTGTCTGTGAGCTCTCGGTTAACAACCAGATTCGTGGTACAGTTGCTATAGGCCATTTTAACCCCTTTTAAAATAACTTCTCCAACACAGACATGTTCAAGGATTTTAAAAAGAATGTCATGACATACACGGTCAAATGCCTTCTCTAAATCAATTTGCAACATTGCGACTCGCCTAAAGTCAGCGTCACAGCATTCCAGTATACTCCGAGTGACATGAACATTCGTGAAGATGGTCCGCCCTTGAATTCCACATGTCTGGTGGGGGCCAACCAAGATGTCCATAACTGATTGTAAACGTTTGGCTAATACTTTCATAAAAATTTTATAATCAACATTAGTAAGCGTTATCGGCCGATAACCTGTAACTTGCTTAAGCTGAGCAGGATTGTCAGTTTTCGGTATAACTACTGTATGTGCACGAGAAAACGACGGTGGTAAAATAACAGTTCTATATGACTCTTCATAAACGCGTTGCAAAATGAGAGCAGTTTCACGTTTGAACGCCTTATAAAATTCTGCTGTTATCCCGTCAGTACCTGGCGATTTCCCCAAGTGAAGCTCATCAATAGCGCATTCCAATTCCGCTGTTGATAAGTCGGCAGACAGGATGTCAGTGTCTTCACTGGTCAGTCGGGGTAATAGACTTAAAAATTCATCCTGAAAGGCCTGTACATCTGCCGATTTGGAAGCGAACAAATCACGGTAATGCTCACTGAAAGCCTCCCTTATCGCCTTGGGATTGTCTGTCAGAATGCCTTTGTTTTCAATTTCTACGATATCTTTTCTTCTAGCGTATCTTTTTTCTGTCGTCAAATTTCGCCTACTGGGCATATCATCTGCCAGCAAGCGATCTGCTCGTGCACGAATTGCAGCTCCCTGAAACAATGTCGCATCGATAACCTCAAGCTTTGCTTTAACTTCGCTGATAAGGTCACTGTATAGTCCCGGAGCTCTATTTTCCTCTGTAATTAATTCTTTCAACATCTGTTTTAGGTTCTTCTGTTTCGCTTTCTCAGCGTGCTTGATTTCTACGGACCTTTCAATAGCCCTCATTTTGACATCAATTTTGAATTCCTCCCACTTTTCTGCCCAACTTTTTCCATAATTCAACCGAACTTCTTCTAACACGTTCTTTGTTTCTAAAACAAACGAATCGTCCTTTAGTAACTTTGCATTCAGTTTCCACAAGTCCCAGCTGAATTTCGCTTGAGGTGTCACATTCCTGCCAATGGTGAATATGACACAACAGTGATCGCTAAACGTAACCGGTTCGACGATGTAGTTATCGCAAATTGCCGCCAGGTCAAGGGAAACGTAAGCTCTATCTAGCCTAGCATGACTACACCCTTGAAAATGTGTATAATGACGCCTCATTCCGCCCTTTGCAAACTGGGCTACGTCTTGAAGTGAATACTTTTCAATGTTTTCTTTCAAGAAAACAGCACTTTCGCTTTCGGTGACTGTTGAGCCTGATCGGTCATCTGCACTGAGAACACAATTGAAATCCCCTAAAAGAATGACAAGTCTATTGCATTCCAGATACGCACATAGTTCCTGGAAAAACAAAAGTCGTTCACGGGGTTTCGTAGGAGCATACACACAGATAACTCTCAAATATTCCTCCCCGTACAACAGATCACAGAGCACAAACCTTCCCCTCGTGCAATACACCACTGCTTGTTCCTCGATATTAAGACTGTTCTTAATTAACAGAACACAGCCCGCTGATGTCCCCACTGCATGACTAGCACGCACATTATATCGCGGCTTGAACTGCGCAACCATAGCGTCTGTCGCGCTCGCACTCTCTACCTTTGTTTCTTGTACTGCAAGAATGTCCAGGTCTTTCTCATAGAGCAGGCGCCTTAGCTGACATTGTTTACGTCTAGCTGCTAGTCCACGCACGTTTAACGTGCCGCATTTTAAATTTGACGGAAGACAAGCCATGCTGAAAATCCTGAGCACTAAAAGGTACAAGTCCCTTACCAGGCGTACGCCTTACCCTCCGAGAAGGGGCGATTAATCAGCGCTCCTTGCGCTGCGCACGGGAGACGCGGACGATGAACGACACTCAGGCACATACTTCCCCTTGGCCCCGGTGGGTCTGAGCCACTGGCGCTCAAGGCGTTGCGACCTGACCTCGGTGGAAGGTTGTGAAGGGGACGGCAACACCGTCTTGGCACGCTTAGCCGGACCGAAGGTGTCATGTGATGGCCTTTCATCCTCGACTGGCTCCGCTTCGGCGTTCATGGCAGACGCCTGGTCACTCATCGGCGGCGTTTCAGTCGCGTTGCTCAAAGCTCGTTGTTCGTTCGGCGTCTTGCTCGAAGTTTCCATGTTTCCGTTGTAGACGCTTCCCTGTTCCCCAGACGCACTCTTCTTTGGACGGTCATCAGGGGCCGCCGTTTCAGCTTCCTCAACGTCCATGATATCCTCTTTATCATCACAATCCTCTGAGGCCGCCCCTAGCACATTGGCGTACGTACGTATGCAGTCCTCACGGACATGACCAAAGGCTCGGCACTTAGTGCAGCGAGGCGTCTGGCAGTCGCGGCGGATATGCCCGCGTCTGCGACATCGGAGACAAACAGGCGCCCTACCGGGCACAACCACAAGGACGGAGCCCCCGTAGAATTTGAAAAGATGCGGTAGCTCCTCCGCCGTGACTCCCTCTTTAAGCACCATTCGAGCGACACGTGTTGTCGACTCCGCCGATTCAAATCCTGGAACACTCCATTCCTCATGCTGAATTTCCATCACTTCCCCAAACTCGCTCAGGGCCTTCCGTAGGGTCTCACTGGGTATGTGAAATGGCACCCAGTGAATCTTCACCTTGATCTCCTTTCGACAGGGATCAATAATGGCACAGTAACCGCCTTTCACACTCAGGCCCCCGGCCGCAAGTACAGTGTCCTTCGCCTCCTGGGTGCGGAACCTCACGAGCCAGAGGTGGCTCATCTGGTAAGCGCCAATGCCGCTGACATCCCTAAGGACGCCGGCATCTTCTAATGGTTGACGAAAGTCCTCTATTCGATACGGACGCTTCGAGGTATCACCGTGCAAGAAAACACACAAACGCATACCTTCGTCAGCCGGCAGTGACGGTAGCAGAAAGCGATAACCAGGAGGTGGTCCAGACACCGATTCATCCCGACCAACAAAGGCCGTTGCGACACCTCGCCCGGAGCGAGCCATTTCTGCGTCCGTCTAGCAGGGCAGCCAGAAGCAGAATCCCTCTGCCATGCCTGCTCGATGGTTTGGTATGAACAAGGACTATGGTATGAACAAAGGCGCGTCTAGTGAATACGGTGTCTTCACTCACTCTCATCCTCCTCCATTCCCTTCCCGCGAGGTTTAGGTGTCCACCGACAAATGAGAGACAGATACATTTCCTTTCCTCAAAAACCAATTTACTGACGAGCGAGGCGTAGAACCGAATGGGCGATGGCGTTCTATGGACTCCTTGGCAGCGTTTCAAGACGCTGTCGCGTTCCACTCTTAAGGGCATCAGTGACGACGCTTTAGGTCAAAAAAGTGCCCCCCCTGAATTTTGTGAGACAGTTACTGCGTAATTTCCTTTCCTCAAATACAATTTTCATTTTCTTCATTACGGCTCCTCTTTATCTATCTTCTTTCACTCCCACTTCCTCCCTTCCTCTACGGTGCGGTTCAGGTGTCCACCGAGATGACAGAGAATTATTGCGCCATTTCGTTTCCTCAAAAAGCGTTGCGTTCAAAGGGCAAGGCATCGCGCTGAACGGGTGGTGTTCCGTGGACTCCCTGGCAGCGCTACAACGCGCTGTCGCGTTCCACTCCTAAAGGCGAAGCTTAAGCCTAATTAATTAACAGTTAATTAGTATTCAGGCATTAATCAATAATTAACAATTAATTAGTGATTTGTCATCACTTAGTAATTAGTACTCAATTATATGTGACGCCACTGGTGCCACAGAAACACCGAAGGTGGTGCGGAAAACGCTTCCGCCTCTACCCACTTTAGACAGTCAAAGTGCCCCCTGAATTTTTTATTGATAATAGCGCGAACTGCGCATGGCGATTACAGCTGTGAAAAAGTAATATGCTACAATTTAAAAATTATTAACTTATTTTTCGTGCCAGAGCAACCAGGCTACTAAGTATAAAAAAGAGACGATGCAAACATGCGTCAATTTCGCACACTCCGCATGATGGTCGGCCATGGCGGCAGTGGTTGAGCGCACGGCGTGAGCAATTTCTCATCGTTTTCCTTGGGAGCGTTGTGTTTGAAGAACCTCGATATAGAATTAATTATTCGCTTATTATTGCTGGCGAGGTTGTTCAACAGTTATTTCCTTGATGGAACTGAAGGAAGACAGTTTGCTTGCTTTTACTACTCGGCGAAGTGGACCCGTCAGTACGAATTAGGACTACAAGTCGTTTTCACCGGCTGGAATCGTGACCTGTCCAGATGCGTACTCAGTTCTCTCATTGCAGTGTATTTTATGCTATATTTTGTGTTCGTAATGAAAAATTCTAAAGCATTTATCGGCACGTTATATTTTTACGCTCACTCGTTTGGCTGTTTTGCCAAACTCGCTGTGTATTGAAATAAAGGCTGGTGATGTATGCAACTGGCCTCTACTACCGAAATGTGGCCATGCGTTCGGATGGTGTGCCGAAGTGCGTGTGCAAGCACACTCCGCTCAGCACGACTGCCTTTTAGTGCTGCAAGGGCACCTTTGACGCTTCATAGACTTGCGTCGGTAAAAATGGCGTAAATTACTGGGCTTATTTGTAGTGGTTGCTATGCTATTCTCTTGTTTGTCACCTATAAACGTGAACAATTATGCTTTCTTTTGCAGCAACCCTGACTTATTGGGCTCGGCAGAAGAGTATTGATGCCACCACTGCTGTAAACCTGCCGATTATACTCAACGAGAAGATTCAAGACTCAGTGAAAACACCGAGCGGAATAAAACAATGACGCACTCAGAAGTGTTTGACGCACTCAAAAGTGTTTTGGGCTCCCGCGATGGCCACGTACTCGCTTACTAAACTGTATTTGAGCTAGGTGGAGTGCTTGGACGTCCTGACGACTCCATAGGGAAGTCTGTGGCTGGGATGCAGTAGGTCCCCGTTGCATCTGGAATTGTAACAGGTGCCAGCTCCATCTCGTATTGCAACTGGTTCCAGTCGCAACTGGTTTAAGGAACAAATTTCCAGTTGCAACAACTGGAGTTGTGTTCAGTTTGCGAGGGCACTGGTCTGTAACATATTTTTGTTTGCAAAGCTCGCGTATGTCCTTCAAGTCCTGCATTGTGCGAGGAGGAAGGTGCAAGCAATACACAGAATATTTGCAACATTCGTGTGGCGCTCTCAATGGGAGCCCATGAGGCGTGACAACTTGTTCCTTCCATTAGAGAGTGGTGGAGTGGGCCTTGTTCACCTGTTCGTGCATCAACTTGTTTCCCGTTTTTTCTTTTTCAAATCGGCAAACCACCCGTTTCTTGTAGCTGTGCTCATTAGGCGGCTTAGTTTTCATTTGCCTTACTTATTCGCGCCGACTGTGGAGGCTCTTGAGGGGACTTCATGGGGATTCCTTAAGGAGGTTGCTGACACTCTCAATTTCCTCACTGTGCGCTTCTCTTTAGATAACCTCTATAGCCTCTCGAGAAAACAGATGACCCAGGCTCTCACTGAGTCTTTGTTCCCTACACCATTGTATCGACAGCCTTATCTGGGGTCTTTGGACATCAGTGTTCTAAAGCGTGTTAGGCGGATGTGCATTCAGGCAGCCGCTAAAACGTTCTTTTTCAAACTACACACAGCGACGCTGCCTGTCAAAACATTTCTTAATGACAAGGAGATGCTTGTACCCTGGAATATGAATTGCCATCTGTGTAACGTGCCTGAGACAATTGATCATTGCTTCATCCTGTGCCGTGATGCCATGTTCTTTTGGGACATACTACACAGAACTCTTAAGAAGGACATTGAAAATACACCATACACTATTAGATTTCTGCCTGTTGGCAAAAACTCTGTTGTGCCTTATGATCTGTTTCTGTTGATGGGACTATTCAGTCTTTGGAAAAGCCGTATGATGGACAGACATGCCGAGCCACCAAGATCGTCCAAATCTGTGTTTCGTGAACAGTGTGCTTTCGTGAGGAGTGTATATGCTGCACGCGAAGAACCTCCAAGCTGGCTGCCGTGCCTAGATGCATGTGTGTGCCTCCCTGAATTTTGATGTTTTGATGGGGACGCAGTGTTGAATTGAGTTAGGGCTATGGCGGGCTCGTATTAAGCAGCCCGGTAACTTGAGACGCGAACCAGTTTGATTGAAGTTTTCCCCCTTTTTACGGAAGTTCTTCCATGCAATAAAGAAAAAAGGAGTTGTGTTCCTTAAACCAGTTGGACTGGAACCAGTTAGAAATTTTCACCTGAGTATTGGTCTATATATGGTCATATTCTTTCTATATAGACGTCTAGACTACGCAGACTGGGCGTACTTACACCGTCCACAAATACCTGGTAAATGTCGAGCTGGATGTCTGCACTACGTACTATAACGCGGACTGGTCCCCAATTTTGGTGTTGTAGGTACGTAGATTTTTCGTAAACAGTACTAAAATGGATGTCTACTGGAGGTGTCTAATGGCCAGCGTAAATAACTCATGGATGTCCATGTGACATTTTATGGTTTACTGAGAAGAAGCAACGTCCGCCATAAGCTTGCCCCAGACGTCGACTCCAATCATTCTGCAGCAGCCCTGGGTGGCACCAACCTTCGACGCTTCGCCTGGCGCCGATCCCGAATAATGGCTGGAACAGTTCGACCGTGTAGCTCTCTTTAACAACTGGGACGATTCCATGAAATTAAGGTAAGCCTTCTTCGCCTTGGACGGACCAGCAAGAATCTGGTTTGAGAATGAGGAAGCCAGCCTCGCGAATTGGGAAACCTTCTAAGAGCAGCTTCTCAAGACCTTCACAAACGTGGTGAGAAGGAGAGAGAACAGCAGCTGCTACAGTCTCGCATACAACACCCAAACGAGACCGTTGCAGTGTACAGTGAGGAGATGAAGCGTCTCTTCCGGCGTGCCGACGCAAACATGAAGGAAGAAGAAAAAGTAAATCTGCTTATGCGAGGAGTTAAAGAGCTACTATTTGCCGGCCTCGTCCGCAATCCACCGCAAACCGTCGCGGAATTCGTAGAAGAGGCATCCACCGTGGAAAAAACCCTTGATGCCAGAGCCCGGCAGTATGACCGCCAGCAGCGCATTTTTTCACCAAGCTGCCCGGACAACGCTAACAACAATGACCTGCGGGAGGTTATACGTTAAGTTGTGCGAGAAGAGCTCCGACGATTGGTGCCAACGAGAACGCAGCCCCAGCTTACACTGCTCACTGACGTCAGCCGAGGCGAAGTTCAAAAGGCCTTGGGTGTGACGTCGACCACCATGCAGCCTCTGCAGCCCCCAGCAATGACTTATGCCGCAGCAGTGTGCCGTCCTGCACCTCGACGACGGGACCCAAGCCCCTATCGCCCTCAGCCAGCTGCGCTGGACCGCCGCCCTCTCGCCCCAACCCGCCCGTCCTACGAGCGTCGCACAGGGCCGATAACATGCGCGAGTGGAGAACACCCGACCAGCGCCGCCCACTATGCTTCCACTGTGGCGAAGCCGGTCACGTCCTCCGGCACTGTCCATACAGAAGACTGGGCATCCGAGGGTTCTCTTACGACGCCCCACGACCCCGACCCGGCCAGCGACCAGCCAAAATCGAGGAGTTTTTGCGTCGCGAAGAATACTCATCGCCGAGCCGCCTATCGCGTTCTCCGTCGCCATCGTCACCGCGCTTTGCATCTCCTAGCCGAGGCTACGCCGTTCGTGGACTCTCCCCCAGTCCCCGGATGTTAAACTGAATAAAGCAGCCTCTGGAGGTGAGGTTGCTTCTGAGCAAAAGAACAAAGATCCTCCATCGACGAGAACGCAAGACCATGCCTCAACTACGAAGACAACACCGACGACGACGCGGCCAGACTTCAAGCTCTTACCACCGCCCAGAGAAGTAACGTCGCAGTACGCCCACCGCAGCCTCACTGCTCGACGAAGCCGAGATCGTACACCGAAGACAACGTGTAATGCGAAAACGCGAACAAGTGACCTTGAAGTTACGGTCGACGGTCACGCGGTTACTGCTTTGGTGGACACGGGAGCTGGCTACTCCGTCATGATTCGGAGCAATAGCGCAAACAGGACAAGGGACCAAGAACGAGTAGACACACACAGCGCTACTCGTTCTTGGTCTCTTGTCCTGTTTTCGCTATTGCTTCAAAGTATGAACCAACAAGCCCGAATTTCGACGTTGTTACTCCGTCATGAGCGGGCCACTCGCTGTCCGACTTGGGAAAGTAACATCAACTTGGGATGACCCGCCGATCCGTACCGCAGGTGGTAACCTTATTACCCCGTCTGGACGCTGCACCGCGAGAATTAAAGTAAATGGGCGAACCTATTGCTTTAATTTTCCTATGTCAGTCAACATGTTACTTTACCACTCTTTGTTCTCTTCTATAGCCAACTACGGATGTATGGTGTGGGCAACAACAACAGCTGAAAATATTAACAAACTCACAGTGTTACAAAAACGAATTATACGCATTGCATGTAAAGTGCCATATTTCTTCCACACGGCGAGCCTTTTCCATCGACACAACGTCATACCAATGAAGTCCATCTATAACTATAGGCTGTGCTATAAATATAAACTCGCCATAATGAAAAATGATGACTCCTTACTTACACTGGCTGGGCTAGAGCAAAGCAGAACTGTGTATGATACCCGAGCAGCAGAACCTTGGAATGTTAAGAAATGCCGCACAAACTATGGCAAGCAAATGTTGCAGCATACCTTACCGACACTTCTGAACCAGTTGTACTGCCACAAGAATCTTGACCTATCCAATATTTCTCTGAAAGAATTGCCCCAAATGTTCATGTAGTTTTTTTTTTTCTTCCTATTACCACTTTGAGTGCACCTGTCAATTTTGCTGTCATTTATTTTCTCCTCCCTGTGTTTGCCTTTATAGGCTCTTTGATCTAATGTAGTTCTTCTTTCTTTTATAAGCACAATGTACTACGTATTGAACGTACATGTCTCATTCTCTGTTCCGAACATACTTTACTTACATTTTGTTTGATGTCGTACTCCGCCGCCGTCAATGCTGCACTGTAAGAGGAAGCCAGGACCTCTCAAGCTGTCTATACAGCTTTTTCCCTGGCTGTCCTCGCAACACCCAGTTGCGGAAATAAACCTTCAACCTTCAACCTTCCTGGTCCTACAAAAATGCTCGCGAGACGTGATTTTGGGAATGGACTTCCTGAATGAACATCGGGCGATCATCGACCTTTGATCGAAGTCGATCAAGGTTTCCATGTACTTACAAAGCCATATCTGCTGCGACGAGAGCGACTCATCACGTTGCCTTAAACATCCTCGACGAAGCATTGAGCGTGCCGCCCCGATCAAGTGTAGTCGCCTACATAGGTACTGGAGACATCGAAACTGCCGAAGGCGTCATCGAGGGGAACACCCAGTTACTCCTTGATCGAGGACTGGGCGTCGCAAGGGGAGTCGCCCAAATCCGAAATGGCCAAGCCCAGGTGCTGCTACCTTCACCGAAGAATACCGGCATCCAAACAAAGGTACGACGATTGCTTTTTTCGACGAGCTAGCAGACATCAGAGACATGTTTGCCCTCCCTGACCAACCCGTAGAACCATCTGACCAAAGACGGCAACCAACGTTTGATATCAACCCAGCATTACCCAGGAGCAGACAACACCAAATACGCACTCTTCTTCAAAGGTACAGCGATTGTCTCTCATCAGCCTCGAATGTGCGACGACCCCGGCTTGCCCAGCACCGCATTATCAGAGACGAACACGCCCGACCACTGCTGCAGAGCCCCTACCGCGTATCGCCAACAGAACGCCAAGCTATCCACAAGCAAGTAGAGGAAATGCTACGTGACGACGTCATCCAGCCATCGAGGAGCCCCTGGGCAGCACCAGTCGTCCTAGTGAAAACGATAGACGGCACCCTTCGCTTCTGCGTCGATACCGCCGCCTGAGCAGCATTACGAAGAAGGATATCTACCCCCTTCCCTGCATCGATGACACTTTGGATCGGCTGTGCAACGCTAAGTACTCCTTACCGATGGACCTGAAGAGCGGTTACTGGCAAACTGAACTCGACGAAAAACATCGCGAAAAGACTGCGTTCATCACACCAGACGGGCTCTTCGAGTTCAAGGTAATGCCATTCGGCCTCTGCTCTGCCCGAGCGACGTTCCAGCGAGTAATGGATACGGTGCTCGCAGGCTTGAAGTGGCAGATTTGTATATTCTATTTAGATGACGTTGTTGTCTTCTCCTGAAGCTTTAAAGACCACCTCAGAATGCTTCGGATATTGCTGGAAACAATCAAGTCTTCAGGACTAACACTGAAACCAGAGAAGTGTCACTTCGCCCACGAGGAGGTGCTGTTCCTTGGTCACGTCGTAAGCAAGGATGGAGTTCGCCCAGACCCCCAGAAGACGGCTACGATCGCAGAGTTTCCACAGCCTAATGACAAGAAATCTATACGCAGATTCCTTAAATTGTGCGCCTATTACCGGCAAGTCGTCAAGAACTTTTCGCGCATGGCTGAATCTTTCACCCACCTTAACAAGGCTGACGCGCCGTATAACTGGGAAATGCCACAAGGGAAAGCTTTCAAAGAGCTGAAGCGCCGCTTACAGTCCCCTCCTGTGTTCGGGCACTTTGATGAAAACGTCGAAACCGAAATTCATACCAATCCAAGCAGTGTGGGCTTAGGAGCGGTAATCGTTTAGAAATATGGTAAACAGGAGAAAGTTATCGCCCACGCTAGCCGTTCACTGTCGAAAGCCGAGGCCAACTATTCGACCGCCGAGAAAGAATGTCTCGCCTTTATATGGGCCACGTCGAAATTATGCCCCTACCTGTACGGACGACCATTCAAGGTTGTGAGCGATCACTATGCTCTGTGCTGGCTAGCCAATTTGAAAGATCCCTCCGGCCTGCTTGCTCGTTGGAGCCTGCGCCTTCAAGAATTCGACATAACTGTAGTCTACAAATCTGGCAGCAAGCATTCCGACGCAGACTGCTTGTCGCGAGCCCCCGTCGACGCAGCACCGGAAGAGGAAGACGGCGACGCTTTCTTAGGACCGGCAAGCGCCTCTCAAAGGCAAGACCGCATCGCCTCCCCGAGGGTTCAAGCTGCAACTGTCGTCCTTCGTCGTTGTCACAGAAGTGGCGGCAGCCTGTAAATTACTTTTGTTTGTATAAAACTAATGCGTCCGCGTCTCTTTGTATGTGTCTCGGGAAGAGCCAGAATGCATGCACGCTTTTTTCCAGTTATGTAGACAACCCCTCGCATTGCGAAAGCGGAGGCGGCTCAAAGACGGCCCCGATACTGCCGAAGTCTTGAGCTGACCATTAGCGGGAAACAAGTTGCGGCCTACGTGACTGCCTTTTTGGTTGTGTTTTACTTTTTGCGTTTCCAAGGTGACCGAATCGAGAGTCGAAGCCTTGGGCTTCTTTTTGGTTGTGCGTTAACTTTTTCCTCCTCCAAGATGGCGGCCATGCAGAGTCAAAGTGTAGGTGCCTACGTGCTCTCGTCGCGCTTTTTGGTGTTTTTGTTTTTTTGACGCCGACGCTGTGGCGCCGCGAGCGCTCGGCCGCTAGCTCCCGAGGGCTTTAAAAGGGGGCCGTATGGAAACGAACTTCAGTCCGCTCGTCGGTGGAAACGCTGCCGCCGCGTACTCCCGGGTCTCCGAGCCGCCACACCGCATCCTCGAAACCGCAAGCTGCCCTGGACGGACGTCGCCTTCGGGGGCCGCACTGACTGCGTTTTTGTGGATGGACTGCAGCCGCGCTTCCCGGTTGACTGTATGTTTGTTCACCTTCTGACTTTTGATCGACTGTATCTAATTGGCCTCTCACTTGTGTTCTGACTTGTGTAGAAATATTCAATGTATAACTTAATTCAGTGTGTTTACTGTTATGTGCTTTCCGCAATTGTTTTGTAGAATGTAAATTACGTGTCTGTGAAAGCTGCCGCATTGTTCAATCGAAGCTATAAACGTTGTTTTGGTGTTGTTACCTCTTAGACACGCCTCGGTCTCAGTCACTGCGTTTGCTTACCGGCTACGCCGGGCATCAAACGGCCACCCCCTCATTGTCCGGACTCGGTGATGATGTCGACTAGTCGCCGAACCCGTGACAGTCGTTCACAATGTCCTCCTGAAGAAGAACTTCGCGCCAACAGGACAGTGCATCTTCTTGTCGTGCCCACAAATCTTAGGCAAGAAATTATGCAGGCATGTCATTATGAGCCGACTGCGGGGCATCTCAGGATTGCTCTCACATTGCACCGCATCTATGAGAAGTACTATTGGCTGCGGCTAGCTGCCGACGTTTCTCATTACGTGAAAACGTGCCGTCAGTGTCAGCGACGCGAAACGCCTCCGATTAGACCAGCCGGACTCTTGAACCCCATACCACCGCTTTTGGCGCTGCTGGCGGTCATACTGACGGGCTGTGGCATCAAGGGTTTTCAGTGAATAGGGATGGACATTCCCGCCCCTTTCCGACTTCATCATAAGGTAAAAAGTGGATCATCGTGGCCACCGACTGCATGACCCGTTACGCCGAAGCAAAAGCGTTGCCTAGCGGTACCGCAACAGAAGTCGCAAGATTTTTGTCGAACGAATTCTCCTGCGACACGGCGCCCCCGAAGTGCTCATCACAGACAAAGGAACGTAGTTTATAGCGGAGCCGACGCAAGCCATTTTAAACTATACTCAGACAAGCCATCGGAGGACAACTGCCTATCGTCCGCAAACCAACGGACTCGCAGAGCGTCTGATCAAAACTATCGCAGACATGCTGTCCATGTACATCGACACCAAACACAAGACGTGGGACACCATTCTGCCCTACGTGATCTTCGCCTATAACACTGCCATCCAGGAGACAACCAGGTTTACCCCATTCCAGCTAGTATACGGCAGGAAGTCCACGACAACACTCGACGCAATGCTCCCGCACGTTTCAGACGAAGACAACCTCGACGTCGCCGCCTGCCTTCATCGCGCCGAGGAAGCCCGAAGACTTGCGCGGCTTGGCATTATAGACCAGCAGCACACAGACGCCCGACGCTACAATCTGCGCCGTTGAGACACGCATTACAAGCCAGGTGATCGGGTTTGGATATGGACGCCAGTTCGCCGCCGTGAATTGAGTGAAAATTTGCTGCGACGCTATTTTGGCCCGTACAAGGTTCTCCGTCGCATCGATGACCTCGACTATGAAATCATCCTCGACGGCACGGTAGCATCTCAGTGATGACGCACACGCCCGGACGTCGTACATGTCGTACGCCTTAAACCATATTATGAACGCTGAAGGACTCAATGATTGCATTCTCCGCGTTTATTTTCAGTTTTGAATCATCTAGGCGATGCTTCTTTGGGAAGGGGGTAATGCCACGTACCATTGTAGTGTCCGTTCGTTCGCGCTCAAAGCCGCAGGAAATGGTTGTTATCATTTTTGTTCGTGACGCGAGAATCGACCAGACTAATCTCGATTGATCGTAGCCATGAAGAGCTGCATCTACGTTTTCCAAGATTACTGTAGATGATCTTGTCCTGTCATCTCGAAGTTTCCTCGCCGGCTTTAAATTGAACGATGCCTCGAGCAGCAGGCATTTGTAGTTCCACGACTGACGAGCACGTTTGTTGCTTACGCCGCCGCCGAGTGATTCAGTTCTTTTGCGGGCGCAGGTCAGCCAAAATAAAGAGCTTCGTTTTGCAAGTCTTGTTACTGTCTTCCTGACCACTGGACTGCCGTCACTACAACGTGCCGCGCAGAACTTGAGGGACGATGCCGTGCTGCGGATGGACACGGAAGGAGGCCAGGCTGACGATGGAGTGATGAGCGGCAAGTTTTGTAATTATGCTTTTTAATAATCCAGTCCCGTTCAAGTACCCTTCAAGGTACCCTTCAAGTCGCGATGGCAGAATGTATATTGAACTCAGGAATTGCCTAGTGAAGAATAGTACGTGGTTGCCCCGCCGCAGTGGCTCAGTGGTTACGGCGCTCGGCTGCTGACCCGAAAGACGCGGGGGCCGCGGCGGCTGAATTTCTTGAAGACGAAATTCTAGAGGCCCGTGTGCTGTGCGATGTCAGTGCACGTTAAAAAACCCCAGGTGGTCGAAATTTCCGGAGCCCTTCACTACGGCGTCCCTCATAGCCTCAGTCGCTTTGGGACGTTAAACTCCAATAAACCAAACCAATAGTACGTGGTTGACGGTTCTAAAACTGGGTATAAAAATACTGCTGCCGCGGGTGCTGAGAGAAAAAAGTATCCACAAGCAGGCCGCCCAGTGTTTACCGCGGGGTTTGTAAATTGATATACTTGCATGGCTGTATTTTGTTATACAATAGCGCCGCTTGATAAGTCTGTGTGTTTGCAAACGCTGCTAATCTTGCTCTATTTTGTGGCATTTGCAATAACATGTCATTCTTCCGCACTATACATTGATGTCCAAAACGGCCTGTCAGCCCCACAGAGGACAGGAAGACGCAGTAGAAGAGAAAACTGTTTTCTATCGTGTCAGCCCACTGTTGTTTGTCTTTACCCACACTGGGTCGTGCCAGCAACAACATGCACACTAGGAGGATTGACACCATTTATTTGTATTCAGAAGTGGTGTTGGCAAAAGTTAATCTCAGCAGTGGAATTTCTCTATTGCTGCTTCCTTGCAGACTGTGGCGGATCAGCAGCCTCCCGGATACTGATGCCGCTATGCCATCTTTAGGAGGAAGAGGAGGTCCCGCTGTCCCCACACAGCCCACGCTCTGTCCGCACAGAAAAGGTCCCTGCATACAGTCATGACTCAGCGAGTGATGATGCTGCTGCGATGGCGCGCCAGCCAGAAACACGGCCTCAGCAAATGCGAAAGAGGCCGCGAGCTCAAAACATGCCCAAAGGGTAAACTAACACAGTACTGCACGCAACCTAAAGCATTCCTTGGGTGGTGCTTTTGCGTGGAACACTGAGCAGAGCTTGAGCACATTACTGCATTCAAAGTTACTGCGTTGTGCATCACAGCAGCGGACGATGTGCCTGCGTGCATGGCGAAAGATGTTTAAGCTTGGGCAAGTATATTTTCAGTTTTCTTTTCAAGTAGGCAGTGTCAGAATAGCAGGGTGCAGAGGGCTATGTTGACAGAAACATGGCGATAGTTAGCTCAAGTAAGGAATAGTTGTCATTCATTTAAGAATGTCGGATTGAATTCTAGTCATGACCACTGCATTTTGGAGGCAAAAATAAAAAAAAAACCTTATGTGTTGTGTGACGGTGCATGTTAAAGTACCCTGAGTGGCCTAAATAACCTACAGCCCTCCTCTAGAGTCTGTAATAGCACGCATGCAGCCTCGCCTTGTCAACCAACAAATAGAACGTGTACTGACGAGGGTTGGCACTCAAAAAGGCTCACTCTCTCATGTTGCTCACATGTGCAAGTAAAGTGGAATGCGTGCACTCATGCGTGAACTGCACACCTGTGAACATGGCACTGCTCCCTGCTGAGATGTTCTGAAGTATGCAAACGCAATAAAACCAAGAGAAAAATTATGACAACGGCAAAGCAACATGAACTTGTGTGTAATTTTTTTAATGCGATATTGATTGCCTCAGGGCATAAAACGGTATGTAATGATAGATGAGAATGCCTAAATAAATGAGCAAAGGTTCGCTGATCTAATGAAATCGAGCAGTGAACGATGATGAGGTCCTTGGGTCCAAGCGGTGTATGCAGCACTATTGTCGGGCGAAAGACCGGCTGCCGTAAGGTGCCGAATTCTTGTCGGCTTCAACGCCGGGCAAACCGACAGCAGGTGGTGAATGTCGGCCTCAAGATTTCGGTTCTTGCAGACTGGACGCCCGGGGCGGGGATATACACCTTCGAATTGCGGCCACTTTCGTGTAAAGGCCGGAGTTACGGCAACCCCGACCCGGACCCTCCGAAGCGCAACCTCCTCTGCACGGGTAAGACCACGGGGGAGGGTTACCGCACACGGAGGGATTAGAGCACGTGTGCGGCGCCGGAGGTGTTCCTTTTTTGTTAAAAGGAGGGTGGCGTCATCTAGTGTTAGAACTCGAGGCGAAGACGAAGTTGGGGTCACAAGGTGGGTTGGAGAATCTGCACGGCTTTGCTTTGTGAACCCAGGAGGTCTCGTGGGACCTACTCAATTCGGATTGGCTGCGGGATGCGTGCCGCGAGACGATAGAAGTCCTGACAAATGCCTGGGGTGCGACTGACGCGTCGTAGTTGGCATATGACGTGAAGGGCGTCGGTGCGGTTGATAATGGGAACCGTAGGCAGTAGGGGAACGGCGGCCAGAGTGCAAAGTTCCTCTTGAACGGCAAGCATCTCCGCACAGAAGGAGGTTCTGGGAAGCGAAACCTGGACGTTTTGTTCAGGGCAGGCTAGCAAGGGAAGTAAATTGAAGTTGTGGTTTCGCGAGCCAGGATGCCTACGTCAACGTATAAAACGATGGAGCCATGCGGCAGATGGGCGTCTTGTTGTGTAATTCGTTCGTGAAACGACGCCGCCTCGAGGGTAGATGATGGCCGACGTAGATCAGTTGGTTTGTTATCTCTTGGCTGCACAAAATGCCAGGGAGGGAGAACTGGCGGAGGCGGCTGTCGAATGGAGTGCGAGGAAGCATACGCCCTGAGTGCACACGTTGCGTGTGTAAGGTTAGACTTAAGCCGGCGAGAGTCGCGTCTTTGCTGCACCAGGTCATCTAGAGTATTCAGCTGCGCATGTTCTTGGAGCGCCACGATCCGGGTGATGCGGGGAAGGCAAGTGATGACCCGCATTGCCTCTCGATTAACGGCTTCAAGGCGATCTCACTGAGCCCTCGTCAAATGCTGGATTGGGCTTGGTACACGAGGCGCGGTTGCACAACCGCCCGCACCAACTGCCTTGCAACATGAGAGCGGGCGACGCTGGCTCGAGAAAGTCAAGCAGTCCCTGTTTCTGACTCGCGTATTGTCAAGCCCAGTATTTTGACTGTCGAACTTTCTTGAAGTGGAGTTCCGGATAGATGGAGACGAATTGGTGTCGCAGCGAGTTTACGGCGTCCCCAGCGGTTGGCAACTGACACATGCGTAGTTTTGATCACTGAAAGCTGAAGACCAATTGAAGAGGCATAAGTAGACGTAATATCTAGGGCTGATTGTAGGGCGGAGGCTTGAGTCAACAAGTCGTGGTGGGTGCTCCACACAGTGATTGCATAGGTATTTTGAGGTGTAGATAAAAGCATGCAGTTAAAGACAGATAAATTCGTCACGGCTTTGTTCGGGATACCTTTTCTCTTGTTGGTTAATTTTTAACTGCCTATCCATAATTTACTCATGCTTCCGTAAAATTCACTTCGCAGCACTGTAGTGTTTGCCCTACCTTTTAGTACAGTGCTTCAATCTTTAAGCTGCCACGGCGGGGTGGCTTGTTGTGTATTTTGAGAGTGGCAAGTGCACTTTTATGAGGACTTATCACTTTGGACTCTAGAGCATCTTCTAAACGTGTATTCAAGCGGGAGGGAAGGAGTTGATTGATCATGAGTGCACCAATTTTCTTTCGATCGGAAGCTTTTGCAGGAAGTGGCGTCATAGCAGCGTTGTCCATTATGTCAAACTCTCTATGACTTTTACGTGACCAGCAGGTTTGTTATTAGAATGCAGGGCCTTTTTTTTTTCAGGTACAACATCTGCACCTTGAGAAACTTGAAACTGATATATTTTTATCTGATTTTTTTTATCTACACTGCACAAGAGGAGATGAAAAAAAGCTGTTATTTGCAGCTTGGACCCTTTGCACCCACTCGGCAAATGGCATAGAGGAGGTTACAATAACATGAAACAACTTTTTTACACTGTTGAACATGTAATAGTGCACAGTGCCACTCAAGTTAACAGTACCAACTTCACAATAGAAATAGAGCTTCACAACTTGCAGCGCAAAGGTTAGCATCTCTGACCTTACTTTAGCATACAAATTCACACAACTAGACCCGACAACCTGGTCCACAAGCGATTTGGACAACCGTACAATAGTTATAACATGACATCACTCAGCTCTCCATATATTTTCACTTTGTTTCATGCGTGTTTACTTCCAAACAGTGGCATAAAAACCTTTGCAAACACAGTGTACAGCCTTTGTCAGCTGTGTGCAAATCAAAGGGGGTAGCTTTTCAGCTGTGAAAGGCTCCTGCATTGCCAGGCAGGGTAAGCATGCTTCTCATCTTTGCTCCTAAAGCTCGATATCTTCTGGAATGTTACTTCGCTGTTCAAAAGGCACCACTGAGAAAGTATGCTGCTCTAGGGTGAACCCTGTCGGCCGGATTTACAAATGCTGTACATCATGTTTACTTCTGTACAGAGATGCAAGCCATTTTTACCATGTTGGTGTGCAACACTTTGAAGCGTAACAAATGTAGTGTGCTATGAGCGCAACATCCGCTCCATGAGTATATTTTTAACATGACTGTGACTGGTTCAGTAGTTAAATACAATGTACACTGTGGGGGACACTGAATATGCTTGTTTGTTTTCCTGATAGAAATACAAGAACTCCAAAGCATGGGCCTAGAGCTCCTGGCCCGAAAGGAAGAATATGAATTTCTTCTGCAGAAGGAAGAGCGTGTTTTAACAAAACGCCACCTGCGACTAGACGAAAAAATAAAACTAGCACTGGAAGAGACAAAAGTGCCCATCGAGGAGTAGCACGAACTACAAATTAATTCCTCAAAAGATCAACAAGGGCAGCGGTTGGAGCAGATGCAGCGCATTTAGAATTTATTGCCAGAGTAGAGGAGAAGATCCAGGGACAACGAAAAATGAAATATTGCAGTTGGTGCATCAGGTTTTGTGCTCCCAGAAATGGCTGTGTTGTCATTCGTACCTGAAATCTAGGGCTTTGGTATCCAGAAAGGTATAGAATGCATTTTACCTTACCGCGATAAAATTCCACGCTATAAATCACGTTAATCCTCTTCCGTGAAAGCAAACATGATTATTAACTGTACAAGAAAGTGGTGCAGGGAAAGGAAGAAAGTGCTGATGCACGTTGTCATTGTAAGAAAAGCTTTTTCCTGTGTCCGCTATCAATCATTTTGCACAATAATGAAAGCAGTACCTTGACAGGATTGCAGTTACCTCCTCTCCGTACAAGACTTGTTCTTGTATTGGCATGTTGTCCAAGCAACATGCCAATTGTCCAAGAGAGCAAGACTAAAAAGCAAGTGCTTCAAAATGTGAAACCAAGAAAAACGCACGGAAATGTGCAGCCAGAGGGTGGAAGGAAGAACTCCTATGACCTAAATTGATCTTGTGCTGCTTATCACCAAGTTTTCATTAAAAAACTTTTGAAGTTCAACTTATAATCGATAAAAAATGTACCAATAGAAGTAATGCCATTAGCGCAACCCGCATTGCACTGAATGTCTGTCTTCATGCTATTGACCTTATGCGCTCTCCACGCAGCCATTGATGGTGCTGGGGACCGCCGCGGTGGCTCAGTGGTTATGGTGCTCGGCTGCTGGCCCGAAAGACGCGGATTCGATCCCGGCTGCGGCGGTCGAATTTCTTTGGAGGCGAAATTCTAGAGGCCCTTGTACTGTGCGATGTCAGTGCACGTTAAAGAACCCCAGGTGGTCGAAATTTCCGGACCCCTTCACTACGGCGTCTCTCATAGCCTGAGTTGCTTTGGCACGTTAAACCCCACAAGCCAAACCAAATCAAACCATTAATGATGCTGTGGGGTGAGGTATGTTTCTAAGCTTGGTGGCTCGAGGCCGAAATACTGCCACGTATCATTGTAGTGTTTGTTCGTTCACACTCAAGGCTGCAGGAAAGGGCTGTTATCATTTTTGTTTGTGACGCGAGAAGCGACCAGTCTAATCCCGATTGATCGCAGCCATGAAAGGCTGCATCTAGGTTTTTCCAGATTACTGTAGATGATCTTGTCCTGCTATCTGAAAGTTTCCTTGCCGGCTTTAAATTGAGCGATGCCGCGAGCAGCGGACATTCGTAGTTAGACGACCGACGAGCACGTTTGTTGCTTACGCCGCCGCCGAGTGATTCAGTTCTTTTCCGGGCGCAAGTCAGCCCAAATAAAGAGCTTCGTTTCCAAGTCTTGTTGGTGTTTTTGTAACCGCTGGACTGCCGTCACTACAACGTGACATCTGGTGGAGGTGCTGGGTAGCCTCCCATGTTCCGGACACCCCCTACAAGTCGTGACACCAGCCCTTTGAGTCATCTACCGCAGGACCTGAGTCCAGTCCACCGCGCAAGCCGACGCCTGCAAGGGGAGAACCTGAGTTCGGGATTCTGCCGGACCCTACCCGGAAGCGAAAGCCAGCAGCAACGTCTACCATGAGCTTGCCCCAGACGATGACTCGAATCATTCTTCAGCAGCCCCGGGTGCCACCGACCTTCGACGCTTCGCCTGGCGCCGACCCCGAAGAATGGCTGGAGCAGTTCGACCGTGTGGCTATCTTCTACAACTGGGACGATGCCACGAAACTTAAGTACGTGTTCTTCGCCTTGGAGGGACCAGCAAAAGTCTGGTTTGAGAATGAGGAAGCTAACCTCACGAACTGGGAAACCTTCAAGGAACAGCTTCTAAAGACCTTCACGAATGTCGTGCGAAAGGAGAGAGCCCAGCAACTGCTACAGTCTCGCATACAACATCCAAACGAGACCGTTGCTGTGTACACTGAGGAGATGAATCGTCTCTTCCGGCGTGCCGACGCAAACATGAAGGAAGAAGAAAAAGTAAAGCTGCTTATGCGAGGCGTTAAAGAGCAACTCTTTGCCGGCCTCGTACGGAATCCACCGAAAACCGTAGCGGAATTTGTCGAAGAGGCAACCACCATGGAAAAAACTCTTGATGCCCGAGCCCGCCAGTATGACCGCCAGCAGCGCATTTTCTCAGCGAACTGCCTAGACACCGTTAACAACAATGACCTGCGGGAGGTTATACGTCAAGTTGTGCGAGAGGAGCTACGACGATTGCTGCCAATGGGAACGCAGCCGAAACTTTCATCGCTCACTGACGTCGTCCGGGACGAGGTTCAACAGGCCTTGGGTGTGGTGCCGACACCCACGCAGCCTCTGCAGCACCCAGCCATGACTTACGCCGCAGCTGTGCGCCGTCCTGCCCCTCGACGACGGGACCCAAGCCCCTATCGCCCTCAGCCAGCTGCGCTGGACCGCCGCCCTCTCGCCCCAACCCGCCCGACCTATGAGCGTCGCACTCAGCCGAGGAAATGCGACGAGTGGAGAACTCCAGACCAGCGGCGCCCACTATGCTTTCACTGTGGCGATCCGGCACTGCCCATACAGAAGACTGGGCATCCGAGGGTTCTCTTACGATGCTCCACGACCCCGACCCGGCCAGCGACCAGCCGAAATCGAGGAGCTTTTGCGTCGGGAAGGATGCTCATCGCCGAGCCGCCTGTCACGTTCTCCGTCGCCATCGTCACCACGCTTTGTATCTCCTAACCGAGGTTACGCCGTGCGTGGACGCTCCCCCAGCCCCCAAAGGTTAAACTGAATAAAGCAGCCTCTGGAGGTGACGTTGCTTCTGAGCGCAAGAACTAAGATCCTCCATCGACGAAAACAGAAGACCATGCCCCCTACGACGACGACGAACCCTACGACAACGACGACCCCTACGACAACGACGACCCCTACGACGACGACGACCCCTACGACGACGACGACCCCTACGACGACGACGACCCCTACGACGACGACTACCCCTACGACGACGACGATCCCTACGACGACGACGATCCCTACGACGACGACGATCCCTACGACGACGACGATCCCTACGACGACGACGATCCTTACGACGACGACGACTGCTACGACGAGAAATACGACGACAAAAACTACGACAACACCGACGACAACACCGACGACGACACGGCCAGACTTGAAGCTTTTACCGCTGCCCTTACACCTTATTAGGAACGCTAAAGGACTCTAAGTTCTCGAAGCATTCTCCGTGTTTAATTTCATTTTAAAGCATCGAGACGATGCTTCTTTGGAAGGTGGGTAATGCCACGTATCGTTGTATTGTTTGTTCGTTCACACTCAAGGCTGCAGGAAAGGGCTGTTATCATTTTTGTTCGTGACGCGAGAAGCGACCAGTCTAGTCTCGATTGATCGCAGCCATGAAAGGCTACATCTAGGTTTTTCCAGATTACTGTAGATGATCTTGTCCTGCTATCTGGAAGTTTCCTTGCCGGCTTTAAATTGAGCGATGCCGCGAGCAGCGGACATTCGTAGTTCAACGACCGACGAGCACGTTTGTTGTTTACGCCGCCGCCGAGTGATTCAGTTCTTTTCCGGGCGCAAGTTAGCCCAAATAAAGAGCTTCGTTTCCAAGTCTTGTTGGTGTTGTCGTGACCGCTGGACTGCCGTCACTACAACGTGACAATACTAAGATACTCGACTGCGGTAGACACCTGTGTGGCAGTTCGCGAAGATTGCACTCGCCCTGTACATGCGAGGCAAGTTCGGCCGGTGGAGCTTATGATTTTTTCAGAAATCGAAAAATGCATATAATCCTGCGACCTTCCCAATTCCCCACTCGACAGCTTGCGGTAATTTGCTCATTTACCTATTAAATGATTTCTGCCGTGCTGTTGCCCCCACTCCACCATAGGGCTTCATCTACAGTGGCCTCAATGGGTAAGCTGGGTCCCCATACAAGCAGTAGTTCTGTCCTTGGACTAGCTTTTGCATTTTTTCGTACGTCTTGCTTTTCCACAGGATACCTAAAAGACATAGAAATAAGTAAGCGGGTTAAATTACTTATTTCTTCCTCTACAAAAGTCAGTTGCGCTAAAGCCTTGCCAAAAAATTTGAACAAGGAACTCACCAGCTTCGTGCCGGCTACCGAAGAATGGCCCTGTAGTGCCGTAGCTCTCATTTCGCTGGCTAGCTTTTCTGAAAACAAGCGCTGCGCGCCCGCCGGCGCTCAAAGCAGGCCCAGACTCCCTCGGACATGTCGCGACGTGCAGCGTGACTCATTCAGCCACGCCGGAGCCGACACGGACCCTTCCTCCTCCCCTCCTCTCCGTCGTTGCGGGCTCCTCCGACGCGCCGCCGGCGACCGCCTCTCGACCATTGGTCTAATTTGAATGGTGGCCAGTGCCGTGACCTGATTGGAGGATTTGAACGGCTGGCTGCTGTAACCGTTACCAGCGGCTTTAAAAGCGGAGCCGCGCTGAACCCGAGCAGCAGACGGGCAGCAAAGAGCCATCACGCCGGAGCTACGCTCGCCGCCGGGGCCACTCTTCTTCTTTGTGCTAGCCCGTGGTGCTCTTGGCCCTTGTATCATGTAAAAGCCCTTGTACATACTGTACGTAAAGTTCATTTGACTCACCGTCGCCTCGACCGTTTCCTGGCTGGGATGCCCCAGTCCCAACAGTGGATGGCAGCTGCGGGATCGACCGGCGTCAGCTACCTCGGCGCGGTGAGTGCCTGATGTTTTCCCCTCAATTCGCCAGACTGCTCTAGCACACGTGGTTGTAGTTTAGAGTAGGGCTGTGTGTTGCACTGGAGAGAGCTTTGCTGTTTCGAGCCAAGTCGGAGCGCTTTGAAACGAAAGCTGGTGCAGAGGGAGTAAACGAGGCGTTTTGGAAAGAATTACTTGCGCGTGTCATACTAGTAGCGCTACAGTAGTGAACCGCAAGGGAATTCTAAAAGGGCAAGCTACAAGAGGCTATTGTGTGCGATGGAGAACTTCAAAGTGAAGGAACTCATCGAAATTTGTGAAGAGTTGGGCATTGATTTGGGCCTCGTAAAACGAAAGCATGCGATTCTTGAGATCATGCGGAAGGAGAATGTAACGGCTGAGGAAGCCAATGAGGCCTGGGAAGAGATCAAAGAATGCCGTGAGCGCGAGGCCAAAGAGGCAGAAAAACAGAGGCAGCTTGAGATAACACGGCGTGCTCGCGTCAGGAAACTGAGGGGCCTGGAGCTTGAAGCGCACGAGATCGATTTCGAGAGATATAAAACATTGTCCGCTCTGCATGAGACTAACGGTCAGCAGCTGAGAGACAGGCCGCAGCCCTTCGTGATCGCCGAAGATATGGCGAAATATTTGGCGGAGTTCGAGCGCGTCTGCGAGAGAAAGCGCGTTGAGCGGAATGGTTGGGCACAGAAGTTGGTGGCCCTGCTTTCCAGCGAAGCGTATGACGTTGTCAAGCGCCTGTTGGACGGCGGTTTGGCGGACTACGATGAGCTTAAAAGCTTCTTACTGACGAGATATAACGTGTCACCGCTGGACATTCGCCAAAGGTACCTGCAAGAGAATAGCACCCCATCGTTTAACGATTTTCCCTACCAGTTTAAAGCCGACATTTTAGAATGGCTCGAAAATGCGGAAGGTTCGGAAGATCGGGACACAGAGGTAGAGTGCGTCGCTGTGGAGCAGCACTGCCAGTGCGGCACAGAGGAACGTAGTCCGTACTTGGCAGATGTAACTGCTGCTGTAACAGTGGGAATTGCCCCGCATTCGCCAACCGAGAAAACCTCTATTCCATCGGATAAGGTAGTCACAGCATCGGACGATGCACTTCCAGAGGTCTTACCCATTGAAATTGTGGCGGAGTTACCGGAAAGCGGATCTCCTACCGTGTCGAAAGCAGGAGAAGTTGCCGAACAGGGCAGAGAGGACGTCCGTCTGGACATTAATGAAAACGCCTGCGCCGACGCAAGCGAAGTAATCGAAGTAAACGAGGACGGCACACCGTGTTGTGCAGAGCGTTCGGCAGAGATGCAGAAACCCGACACTTACGATCAACGGAAGCAGGCGCACGTAGAGTTTGCGGACGCTGAGTTGTGCGTTAGTGTCTCTGGCGAGGAATGCGAAACGAGTCCCGTGCTTTCGCACTGCTCTGAGCTTTGCGACATTCCAGAAAGCAGCTGCAGTAGCGGGAACATCGCGACTGAGTGCACAGCCGACCCTCAACCGAAATTGGCTGAAACGCGTCAGGAGCACGACGAGAGCTGCGTGTCAGCACTAAGGTCAGGAGAAAACACTGGTTTGTCCGCGCCTGTAGAAGCTAAGGTGCTGGACGACAGTGGAGTACAGAACCTCCCAGACGACATGGGAGCTGCAGACGTCGTTCCATCCAAGAAAGATGAGGACGAATCTGCACTCGTAGAGGCTGACGAGGAAGAACGCAGTTTGGAGGAGGCTAGTAAAGGCGCCAAAGACAGGCCTGATCTAGGTAGCGCAGGTGAATTGGCTGAGAATCATAGTGACATTGTCAGAGAACAGAAACCTAGGCGACGGAAGCCGCATGTGCTTCCTCAGGAGGAAAAGATAAGAAAGCACAAGAAAGAAAGCTGCAACCGGAAGGAAAGTTATAACAGCCAGTTCCGAAAAGAGAGCTATCACCACAAGGTGACCGACAAACAGTGCTGCCGCCGAAAGGACAGTAAAGGCAAGCTCAAGAGAGAGAGCTGTCACCGAAAGACGGTGAAAGGCAGGCAAAAGAAAGAGTGGTGCCGCCGAAAGATGAAAGGAAGGCATAAGAAAGACGGTCGCCGCCGAAAAGAGAGAAAGGGCAAACGCGCGAAAACGGGTTGCCACCATCGGAAGCATCAGCTTCAACGGCACATGGATAGCAGCAAAGTCAGTCACTTCGACAGCCCTGAAACTAGCGTCAGAATCAGAGCTAAAGAAGTGTTCCAGGCGTCACTATCGCGCAAAGCGAAACACATAAGTGTGCCGAGGCAGATGGATCTGGGCAGTAGAATAGACTGCAAAAAGAAACCGTGCAAGCATTCGCGCGGGAAAGAGTATCTTGGGAGGAAACCGAGATACAAGAGAGCGCTGCCCGTGAGGCGAAAAATTAAGGAGCGGGATAAGTGTGAATCTTGCCGCCAGCACAGAGAGAGCAAGACGCGCAAAGGCACGTGCTCTCATGCAGGCTCTCTCTTTCCGCTGCAGTCACGGGTGAAACCGCGCTCCCACAGAAAGCGGCACGCGCGCACAGGGAAAACGCGAGGACGGCTCAAAAAGCGAAAGATTGTTCGAGGCCGCAGTGACAGGGGCAAGAAAATTTGCAAGAAATCGTCTAAGCGCCCGGCCAAGCACAGTTATCGCGATGAAAACCGCGTGTCAGGATAACGCTATTCGGTAGGCGTGAAATCAAAAGGCCGTGTAGATACGAACCTCACATTCAGCGGAGAGGCAAAAAGGTGCGCGAGAAATTGACGACTCGTGGGTCTCACTTGCCACCACGAACAAAGAGAAAGAAAGAACGGTCCCATCGGAAGCTTTGCGCACTCGCTATGGGACGTCGCGACTGGCGCGCGAAGCGCAAAGAAAGGGACAAGTCGCAAGTGAGTGAAAGCGAATCGCTCTCGTACAGTACCTCCCCTAGAAACTGGAAAGACAAGTACAGAGAGAGAGAAAAGCGCGTATACCGCGAAAGAGGCAGAGACATTAGCTACCACGGTAGTAGAGAGAGAGAAAAAAGCGCAGCTACAGCGAAAGAGGCTGAGTCATTAGCTTCCGGGGTAACGGGTGTCGTTTAACCGAGTTAAATGCTGGCGTAGACGCACTAAGCCGTGTGTTCTAAGCAAGGCTGCCTTCGCCTCCTCGTGACTTACATTTTGTCTCTTCGCGAACAGCTGTTAAGTTCGCTCGCAGATAGGGGAAAAATTGATATCCTCATTCGCGGCCTCAGCTGATTGTTTTCCTGCCCAAATGATCTCGAGGGACCCAATTTACAATCATTTGATTCCTTGTGTTGCTTGCGTTTGACACTTTGTTTGAGTTTATTACTTTAGAGTTCTTGTATCCCACATGTGTCTCTTGTAGAAGAGGGAACGAAAAGGGGACAGAAATATAGCCAGCAGAGTTTTTTGTGACATTGAAGTCTGGTGTTTTGACGGGTGACGGAGTGCACTTGCTCGTGTTGGGTGTTGCCTGTTGTCGGTCGGTTCTTGGCAACATGCAGAACGATCCACGACCGATGCTGAGAAGCAAGCTCTTCCGAAGGACCGAGTGAAGCTGATCCCGGCACCTGGACGACAAACCTGCGAAGCAGTGATCCTGTCCTGACGAGTGGGACCCGTTCTCAGAAAGGAGCCTGGAGCTACCTGCGGCTGAACACCGGACGAGAACTTGGAGGAGCCTGGCGTACGAGCGCGCCCCGCATCCGAGCCACGCGGAAGTAGCTCGTCTTCGTGGCGCATTGTCTGGCGGCGGTGGTGCTGTAGTGCTGTAGCTCTCATTTCGCTGGCTAGCTTCTCTGAAAACAAGCGCTGCGCGCCCGCCGGCGCTCAAAGCAGGCCCAGACTCCCTCGGACGTGTCGCGACGTGCAGCGTGACTCATCCAGCCACGCCGGAGCCGACACGGACCCTTCCTCCTCCCCTCCTCTCCGTCGGTGCGGGCTCCTCCGACGCGCCGCCGGCCACCGCCTCTCGACCATTGGTCTAATTTGAATGGTGGCCAGTGCCGTGACCTGATTGGAGGATTTGAACGGCTGGCAGCTGTAACCGTTACCAGCGGCTTTAAAAGCGGAGCCGCGCTGAACCCGAGCAGCAGACGGGCAGCAGAAGAGCCATCACGCCGGAGCTACGCTCGCCGCCGGGGCCGCTCTTCTTCTTTGTGCTAGCCCGTGGTGCTCTTGGCCCTTGTATCATGTAAAAGCCAAAGTTCATTTGACTCACCGTCGCCTCGACCGTTTCCTGGCTGGGATGCCCCAGTCCCAACAGCCCGCTGAGCTGGCATAGGATGCCGTTCCGACACATGATGGAGCGGTACTTGACAGCGTGTATGCATTCGTGTCCAGCGAAGAAAAGCTTTTGGCTAGTTGACGGCCAGCTGATAGCTCTGGCGGTTCCGTCTATGAGCCCCCGGCAGTTGCTGAGGGCAGCCCCTTTGAAATGCACAGCCTGCAAAGTAAACGTCTGCAAATGTCTGTAAATGCAAAGTGAATGTCTGTTTTGAAATGACCGTGGACAGTTCGCGAAAGAGGTGTGCAAAACGAAATTGCAACACTCACACGTTTTCTTGCTTGAAATTGAAAAAAAAAAAACCGCGTAGCTGGGCCGAGGCACTCCCGATCGGGGCGGAGTCGCTGATGATGACAGTAGATAGGGAGAAAAATTAGGGTGGGCATGTAAAAGGCATGAAAAAATAATAGCGCCCGGCCCGCACCGCTTAGGGCACAACGGGCTAGTAGATAGCGAGAAAAATTAGCCTAGAGCGACCTAAAAGGAAATAAAAATAATAAGCCCCTGCCTGCATCACATATGTACAACAGGCTTAACCCAATTCGAAAATAAAAGAATAGGCCCGTGGGCAAATGGTAATTTTACCACCAGTGAAAAGAAAAGGAAAAGCTACCTCAGTGACCCACAGCCGGGGGAGCGGGCCCGAGGAGACTCCCCTGATCTCCCCTGGGAAGTAGCGGGAAGGATGGGTAAAAGGGATGGGTGGAATGGTTGTCAGGAATGGGTTATGGAATTGTGAATGAGAATGGGGACAGCGAGATGTTTGCTCTGATTATTCAATTGTCTCGACTCCATTTCTGGCCTGCCTGGCCAGGGCAGGGAGAGCATCGAGATTGCCCAATAGTGCGGCTCCGCTCACGGGATGCCCGACCACCCACCATACGCAGCGGGCTCCGACCGCCGGAAACAGGAGAACCTAACACGGGGTCAGCTACCTGGGACCCCTCCACGACCCTAGGGGGAGTTTCCGACCAGCCAGCTACTTACCGTTGAGTGCTTTTCGCGGTTTTTCACAGTGGGAATCTCGTTAATCAATTCATGCGCGTCACTAATTAGATGACGAGGCAGTTGGCTGTTTTTTTTTGCGGTTCTCCCCACCTCCCGCCGCTGCCACTATCAAAGTCCCTATAGGCTAGGCTGGCCTCGTCAGCTCTAGACTTTTTATTTTATTTATTCATTTTTAGGCAATACAAGTATTGCCCACGAGGCAAGACAAAAGGAGGCTATTGGTCTCCTGACTAGGTCTTGGCCTCGCCGGGCGCAGCAGAGGCAGTAGTACATAACATATCACCTTAAGCATACATCCTATTCACGGTCAATAGGGAATTTTGGTAGGGAACTTTGGAGGGACAGCTGCGTCGTGTCGGCAGAATTAAATTTTGCCAATTCTGACAAGCAGGAAGGGAAAAGGAACGGATTCCTACTGTGTGAAGCGCAGTAGTACGCAAGTTAGTAGTGGCGCGGGGCTGCAACCGGAGAGCCCAAGGTTCAGCGCACCAACGTGCCCGTCATACGAATGCGGAAGCACCTGACTCCACCCTCAAGGCAACGAAGTGTTAGTAATTTAATGTCCTGTCTAGAAAACCCAAGAAGTTTAAGTGATTTTATGGACTCTCTGGCCCAAACCCCCCGGTAGCTGAGGGTCAGAGAAGTGACCAGAGGATTATTACTATTGGAAATTTGTATCAACAAGTCGTACATGATGTATTTGGCAACCTTGCACTCGTGTGATTGGGACAGTGTTACACCACCACCTACAACCTGGACATCTAGCACCACGACCTGCAAATCCTTTTTGATAACCAGGTCGGGTTTTCTGTCGCCAAGTGAAGTGTTATAGATGGGTTCCTCCAAGACTTCGTAGCCCCTCTTACGGAGGCTACCGGCCAGGTATGCTGCCAAAGGTCTGTGGCGGTGAATTCTGGCACCGCCTGTGCAATGAAATTTTTGGAGGACGTAGGCGAGTGTTTCTGTGGTTTGGCAACCAGCTCTGCATTGCTTAGGCACGTCCGGCCCCCTTTTCGTACGCGAGAGATTTGGCATTGCTTTGTACCGGAGTTTGATGGCGTCAATGAAGGCGTGGCCACGCAACAGGGAAGTTCCCTCGGCGAATTATGCCGATGAACTTGGAGCATGAGAGACCCCCAGCAGGGGGGAGCCATCATTGCTGCTGGGGAGTTGTGACTTCCAGTAGTTATTATTGCTTGATGTTGATTCGATAAGTGTGCCTACGTATGTGCACATCTTGTAAGACTTGTTTCATGGCTTTCAGGTAGTCATCTGCGCGAGAGCTCGGCAGACTTCACTGGAAGAGGATGACAGGTTTTTGGATACGTTTCTTGCGCTTGGCAGGGATGGAGGTTCGTAGACATGGGAGGCCTAATTCCCCGTACTTCACAGGGGCATAGAACGCACCGAGGGGGAAGTCGTGCGGAAGACGGAGCCATTGTCGGATGGCCGAGCGGATAGTTTAGTCACACTTCTTCAATAACTTGGCTGGGACTGGCCCCAGGACAAGCTTATGGAGTAGACAGGGGATCAACTAGAATCTGAGAGCCACCAGGCGTTGGTGGGGCTTCAGAGTTGCTTTTGTCGCACGGAGTAGGTATTCTTTAATATCGGGTATCACGGGGGCAGTCACCATACCAGTGGGTGTGAACGTGAATCCCAGGTATCGCCACGATGTTGTTGCAGTGGCTTGTGGAATCCATTTGCCAGCGACAAAAAATTGATATTCCTCGGAGATCTTTGTTATCTTATTTTTGGCATCGGCAACCACCGACACGGCCAGGCTTGAGACGCAACCCCCGCTCTGCCAGGTGTGTTTCCAGACTGTACAGTTGTGCCTGAAGACTCTGTGGAGAAGTTGCAAACAACACAAGGTGATCTGCGAAGGCCATGGCACTTACCTTAAACTTTCCACTTCTGAAGGCAATCCCCCCGGAACAGTTTCTCAACCAGTGGCCAAGGGCTAAGTTAAAGAGCAGTGGAGACAGGGGGCCACCCTGCCTCACACCGCGAGGACGAACGGTTCGGGCTTTTCCCCCAAAGTTGATGACTGTAGTTGCGGATTTGTAGAAATCCTCCATATAGGAGACAAATTCTCCGGCGATACCCTTCCGTCGGAGGCCCTCCAGGATAGCGTCAAGAGTGACACTATCAAAGGCCTTTGCCACATCAAGTGTGGTCATGTGTAAGTGCAGATAGTGACGTCTCACCTCGTAGAGGACTCCAGCCAAGGAAAAGACATTTTCAGCGCACCCATCCACAGGCAGAAAGGCACGTTGTCTGAAATCGACGTCGGCTTCAGCAAGATGACGGATAGCCAGGGTTTCGTGGAAGAGTCGGACCAACACAGAGGAAACCGTGGTCGGTCTGAAGTCTCCCGGTTCGGATGCATTATTTTTCTTCGGGACAAAGATTGTGCGGGCTCCAGAGAGGCAGACAGGTAGCCGATGGTGGAGCATGAATACGGTGAGAAGGAATTTGATTACTGATGTCGGGACGACCCGTAGATCACCGGGACTGAAGCCATCAGGCCCTGCAGCAGTGCTAAGAGGTGGTAGGCACCTTTTCAGTTCCTTCGATGAGATCGGGCGCAGCGGAGTTTTCTCAGGGTCTAGACGGTGGTTATCAGTACGAAGAGGTGGTACCAGACTTGGCTTTTCCATTATCTCTGCTCATGAAGACAGGACCTTGGTGTCCATTTCTCCATCAACAATATTTCTCACGCACGCACTGTGATTCGTCTTGAATAACGACTGTGTCTTTGCAAATTCTCTTCTCCTCCTCTTGCGTTGTCTCCTCGGTTTGGATTGTTGGTTAACGGCCACCCCTCGAGAAGGAGGTGGCTTGTCCTTGAAGAAATTCTCTCTTATCTAATTGTTGAGTCTCATGCCGGTGTTCACGTTGTCAAGATACATTTTCGCGATGTTCTAAAGTTCGGAGGCATTAAATGCCCGTGGGCATTGCTCAGTTGTTAGTTTACGCAGTTCATCAACTAGCTCCTCTTTCGCACTTTTTTTTTGGCTGGGAGGGCAGAAACCTCACCATCATTTGCAATGTCACATACCTCTCCCTGACCAATACTTTCTCCCCTTCCGTCTGCAGCACAAGCCTCCTTTCTTATTTCATCTAGTAAGTTTCTGTAGGCGGCTGCTCTTCTATGGGATTTGATACTATCGAAAGTTCTTTCCTTAAAACGTTTATGTATAAGTTTGTTGATGTTCAGGACCGGTCCATCTATTGTGAGTTAAACTTAGGCTTGAGCAAGGAGGACGTTGTCCTCTCGAGACCATCTAGGTTTGATGCGGGAGATCACTATGTCTGCATTATATTTGTCAAAGTGAGCCAACCTACGGTGTTGGCTTAGACCAACCTTTGTTTTATGTGTTGCCACAGTCTATACAGGTGTTGTGTGTTTTTGGATGTTTACCCCGGGGTCCTTCGGATTCGGAGGAGGAAGAAGTGGATTGAACATTTAATGGACACGCAGAAACGCTGAGCATTGGCACAGGTTGACCTTGTTTAATTATGACATTGTTGGAGTTCGATGTCGAGGATGAAGAAGAGCAACCACGAGTGGAAGGCGGCCTGGACTTCGCCACAGCAGCCTTTTTCCCTAACGGCCTGGACCTCGCAAGGGAAGGCTTCAAAGTGCATACCGGGATGGACTTCGGTAGGGCACTTTTCCGCGAACGATGTAACACACGCGGAACAAATTCATCCTCGACCCCAGAACTCAACGGAGTATTGCCTGACTTCCCTCCCCCTCCCCCCAACTGCGTCTGCCGGGGCGGGAGGAAAAAAGAGGAAGGGTAGACTACACATGCCTCCCCCCCTCCCAAGACAGCAGAACCGCTATCCAAAGGGCACTTGGGTCGAGCACCCAAAGTCCCCCACACGGGGGCCTCAGATGCAGCGACAGCACCTCGTTCGAGTTGGAGGGAAGCGCCTCGTCTCGCCGAAGCCCCGGAACTACTAAAGACGCCGTCCGGGGCCTCGGTTTCCGCACCCAACGGGTGAACGCCAGGGGACACACCAGGCTGCGGAGTACCAGTTTCACTCACTGCCGACTCCGGAGTATTCAGGACACCGACGTTATAGGCGGCCTCCGAGCACGCGCCACTAGCTGGAGCAGTTGTGTGCCGATGTCCTTAACAGAATAGCCTGTTGGGCCTCTGATTCGCGGGTGACGATCTCGTGGACAAAAACATTTTGTATGCTGTTTTCTCATGGCGTGGGCGGAATGGAAAAGCCCAATCCAACCGTTCGCTTTTCGGGTCGCCCCTTGAGTTTCAAAAAGGAAGTCAAAATTTTAGGCGTTGTCTTCGACCGCCACCTCACTTTTCTACCGCATGCTCACTTTCTCCGCGACAAGGCAGAGATCCTCACTTCGCGTCTTGTCTCGTTTCTCTCTCTCCACCGTTCCCTCCCTTCCTCTTCTCTACGTAGGCTTTATTTTCAAGTTATACAACCCGCTTTAACTTATGCCGCGCCCGCTTGGTGGTCTCGCAGCGCGAATTCCCGCCTTCGGGAGAAGGTTGTTTCTGTGCAGCGGGTCCCTCTTCTCGCTATCACAGGGGCTTTCCGCACAACGCGCACGGCTGCGCTTCAGGTTCTCCTCCGGGTACCCCCTCTTCCCTTGGAATTGGATCGTCTCTGTGCAGAGTTCAACCTTCTAAATGGTGTAGATCCCGTCACCTTTGGCGGTCACACTTACCTAGCGTCTGATATCTTGCCCCGCTTTGATCCCTGGTGCGACCATCCCTCTCTGGCTTCCTCATTCTCCTTCGCCCGTCTTCTCCCTTCTCACTTTCCATCTCAGTCCTTCCTTCCCGGCCTTCATATATTCACGGATGGCTCTTATACGTCCCACTCTGCGGGTGCTGCTTACGTCGCATTCTCATCTTCCGGCGCGCTGCGGAACGTGGGCCGGTTTCGTCTAGAGACAGCCTCTAGTGCCTTCTGCGCAGAGGCTGTTGCGTTTCATGAGGCCTGTTGTTACGCCCGGCGCGCCCCCTCTCATTTACCCTTGCATGTCTACTCTGATTGCCTTTCTCTCCTTCAGGCTCTTCACTCTATTTCAACGAACGACTTACGCGTCCGCGACATCAAGCGCACTCTTGCCGCCATTTCTCTTCAGCGTCCTGTCTTCCTCTATCATGTCCCCGCCCATTGTGGTGTATGGGGCAACGAGCTCGCTGACTGGGCCGCCTCACCGGCGTCGGCGCGTGGCCTCCTGCGGCCGTCGTGGCTGTCACCCTTGTCAGTGCGCACCCGAATGCGTACCACCGTACTCAGGCTTTGGTCAGACACCTGGACAGCGGAACATTCGGACACCCTCCTGGCTGTTTTTGTCCCCTCTATTAACCGCCTCCCGCTCTCTTTCCCTCCACCCCGATCTCTTGTCCCTCTCCTAACTGGCCATGGTCGTTTTCCCTCGTACTTCCATCGTTTTGCCCTCCTTCCTTCGCCTTCTTGTCCATGCGGGGCAGCTGTGGGGGATGTTCTTCATTACCTGCGTGCCTGTCCTCTCACCGCAGACATAGCAGCAGGGCTTCCCGGCTATCCGCACTTTCTTTCCCCTCATGACTTCCCCTCTTTGTTAGGTTCCCCTCGGTCTCGTGCGTTGCTTATTCGCGTTGCTGTTCGCATTTCTTCCCTTCTTTCACCTGTCTCTCGTGTTTATTCCCGCCCTGATGGCTCGTAGACCTCCCTGCCATTTCTGTGCCTCCCAATGTCTCATGTGGTTGGGGGAACCATATGGCCAATATTGGTGGGCCGTGGCCCTGCCCCTGCCTCACGGGCATGTGGATGGTATGTGGACCTTGATATTTGCTAGCTTTGCGTGTACGAGGTCTGTTAGAAAAGTATCCGACCTTATTTTTTTCTTGCGAACACCTGATGGATATGAAACAAGCGCGCTTGCACCAGCAGACCTTGAACCGTCGTGCGCATGCACGAATGTTTTCCCGCCTGCCAATAGCGTCAGTCGCTGGGAGGCGGCGTTTGAGTGAGGTAGTGCACAGTGCTCTCGTCGGTTTTTTAGTGCAAGCAAAATGGCGGTGCGACAGGAGCAGCGCTAATGCATCAAATTTTGCCAGAAACGGGGCGACAGCCAAGTGGAAACCATTCGGAATATTCAGACGGTTTTCGGTGATGATGCTTAGAGCAGCACACAAATTAAGCAATAGTACAACTGGTTTAAAGATGGCCGCACATCGGTGGAGAGCGAGCCACGCTCCGGTCGGCCATCAACATACCGAAATGGCCAGGTCATTGCCGAAGTGAACGCTCTGGTGATGCGGGACCGTCGTGTGACTATCCGAGAAATTGCGGAAGAGGTGAACATCAGTAGTTTTTCTGCACATTCCATTATCACCGAAAATTTGGCCATGAAGAGAGTTGCGGCGAAATTCGCGCCGAAGCTGCTCACGGTGGAGCAAAAGCAGCTTCGTGTTGAAGTCTCACAGGAGACGCTGGATTCCAGAAACAGTGACCCCGACTTCATCAACACCATAATCACTGGTGACGAGTCTTGGGTGTACGGGTACGACCCGGAAACCAAATCCCAGTCGTCACAGTATAAAGCATTCCACGTCCCCAAGACCAAAGAAGGCCTGCCAAATGCTCAGAAACGTCAAAGTGATGCTGACTGCTTTCTTGGACTCTCGATGTGTGGCACACCGCGATTGCGCACGCCCCAGGGTCAAACAATGACCAAAGAGTACAACAGTACAACAACTTCGCACTCCGTCGCCTACGTGATGCTGTGCGGCGCAAGAGACCGGAGTTGTGGTCAACAGGAAATTGGCGTATCCATCACGACAATGCTCCTGAACCTTATTCGCACTCGATTCGAACTTTTTTGGCGAAACACCAGACTCCTGTAGTTCAACCGGCTCCTTACTTTCCTGATATGGCCCCCTGCGACTTCTGGTTGTTTCCCAAAATCAAGAGGCCATTGAAAGGAGCGCGATTTCAGACAAGAGAGGACATTATGGCTGCAACGACATCTGAGCTAAACTCCATTCCGAAAAAGGCCTTTTCGGAATACTTCCAACAGTGGCAGCACATCTGGGAGAAGTGTGTGAAGTCCCAAGGAGACTACTTTGAAGGTAATTAGGTTTCCAACGCTGCAGTTGTGCCATTTTTTTTCTTCGGCCAAAGGTCGGATACTTTTCTAACAGACCTCGTACATGCAGTCTTTTTTTTGTTGGCTTTTCGTTTTTTCATGTTTATTTTTATTTTTTGCCATTCCTTTTTCTTTTCTCTAGCTGTTATATTTTCGTGTTTTAATTGTTTGTTTGATTTTTTTTACTTTTCGCTCGTTCTTTTCCTGCGTTATTACATGCCTTTTTGTCATTTACTTGATCCTCTTTTCTATTTCCCCTTTTTTATGTACCCCTTCTGCTTTCTTAAGCCCAGTATCTCCTGTTTGTTCGTTTTTTTGTTTCGTTTTCTCCTCGCTTTCTTTTCCTCTCTTCTTCCTTCTTACAGATCCCCGCACCTTCACTCCTCCTGGCCGCCTGCGAGCCTGTCTGAAGAATCTGGGCAAGCTGGACCCATCCCTGTTTCATGTTCATTTCGTACTTCTTAATCCTTCAGGGGTGTCTTGTGTTTAAAAATCAATTTTCCCCGCCCATCATTTGTGCCTCTTTCTTTTGTAATTGGTTTTTCTGAAATTTTGTCTTGGGCGTTGGCCCCTTTTCTTTTATGTTTAATTGGAGCGCCTGCGATAACCTCTGGTTGGGTGAGGGCTTCCTCTCCAATTTTTGTTTATTTTATTTTATTTCTTGAGAGTTTACAATAAAAGGGTCAATGGCAAACAAACCTGGTGACGCAACAGGTTCCTCTTCTTCACCACTGAACATCATCTCATCCGAAAAAAGCGCATTTGCTAAAGCAGACTGGTCCCCAAGGGGAAAAGTGACGTCGTTATCTGGGGGTTCCCCATCAAGCACATCAGGACCAGGCATAGGCACTGGCACCTGAATTTCCTTCTCATCCTCTTTACTAGAATCGGTAATACTTGGCTCATGCATATCAGCGCCAGGCTTGGGCGCTGGCGCCTCAAATGCCTTCTCATCCTCTTTAGACAGATTGGTAGAACTTGGCTCATGCATTTCCTGCAGGAGGACAGGCTCATTTTGATTTCCACTGTCCCCTGAAAACTGGGCAAGAATCTGAGAACTAGGAGAAGTTGGTTGTGAAACGTAAGAAGTATTGTCTTTTGAATATTGTAAGGCTATTGACGGATTCGCAACGCTTTGGAAGACCTGGCCTTTGTGCATCTTGCCATGGTGCACTTTGAGGCCGAATTGGGTTTTAAAGGATTTTCCGCAGAGCTGACAAGCTCTAGGAGAGGTGGACTCCGGTACCTCCTTTTCACCAGAGAACCCCTGACGCCGCCCCGCGCCACGGACAACTGGGGTGACCGCCTCTCGGCAACCACTTCGAAGATTTCTTAGTTTGTCTGTAGCGCCATTCGAGTCTTCGAACCAAGGGGGTGCTAACCCCAGGACTCAACTTTGGCCCCCACAGGTTGTTGGGACCTGGGCCAGTGCGGGGACTTTACACCCAGGATCCCCTTGCTGTTATTTAGCTACAGTTGCATGGGTTATCAGCTGGCACCTGGACGTAAGTCCGGAGGTGAACAGGGCATCAGGGCCATTGGAATTGACCCTGGGGCGGAAATGTGCTCCGCCGCCAGCCACGAAGTTTTCGGCCTGTCAAAGAGTATCCCCCCGGCCATACACAGACTAGGCCAGGGCCAGGGCACTTCCCAAGTGCATGTCTCTTGCACAAAGTGCATGGTGCGCCCTCCCACCAGACACTACTCTTGTACCAATTTAGGTTTGGTCATCCACGGGCTCGAATGCCCTCCCATCGAGCGTGGCGGACTGGCGGACTACTGCCACCGTTGGTCTTCTGTGGGCCCAACCCACGAGCTTCGGAGAGGCGGGGTCGCTACTACCCATGGTTCACCTCTGTGATGTGCACCCATGCCAGACGCCGAGGCGCCCTCGACTTCGGGTAATCTCTTTGTGTCGCACTGCAGGCGAGAGCCTGATTCTATCAGCATTTATTAGGCGTCTTGGATTTGGTGCCGGCCCTGGTGCACCAAGCCAGGCCCTACCGCCTACGTATTACACAGTGCGAGTGTGGGCTTCATCCCACACCCGTAACGGTCTCACGACGGTACTACTCACAGACTCTCAAGGGACGCAAGCGCCAGTTCTGCTTTCGCTTTGCCCTCATTCTCATAGCCTACTGAGAGCCCGAAGGACTCAGCGCTTCCCTGAGATGGCCCTTGTTTCCCGTAGAGGGAACGAGGACAGACCCAAGCAGCACTCCCGAGTGATCTTTGGGCTGGGGTTACACAGGGACACCCCTACCCCTGATGACTTTAGTCAGCGGGGATTTCCCTGCAGCGAATCTGCTGGAGATTTAGCCGCACCAGCCTATCCCTAGGCTGCCGCGGCGTATGAACTCTCTCGCTTTAAGTTCTGGGATTGGGTCACCACAAACACTTCCCAGGATCATCATTAGCGTCGCCTGCTATTGACTGGATTACAGGAGTGCGCAACTACTCCCACCGTTACGCCTCGGGGCCTTCATCGCCAGGGCCGTCACACCCCACTAGGTTAGAGGTGGACGCTACCTCTCCCAGTGTTAGTCGTCCTGGGAGCAAACCTAGTACTCCACAGCCCCAGCCACAGCCTTAGACTGGCACCAGGTAGCCAACCCTCCGGTCAGCCGCCGACAACAGCACACCAGTCAATCCGGCCCTCCGAAGAAACTGCTAATGTTCTTATTGGGGCCGCGGCTCACCACACCAAGCACCGCCAGCCCCGAGGCGTCGTACACCCTTTAGTGAGCACAGATTAGCACTATTTTAATAGGGTTGCCTCGGGTCAGAGCTCACGCATGTTCTTAGGAACCCAATTTCAGCCAGCCTTTGGCTTCCTTTACAGGCTCATGTCAAACGAGCCCGGCTGGAGACAGAGAACTTACGCAACACACATCCCCATCTTCAGAAGAGAGTCCTAGTTACTTCCGCCGCTTACCCGCTCTTTTTTTAAATTTCTTTACGTTGACATTCAGAGCACTGGGCAGAAATCTCATTGCGTCAGCACCGTTACGGCCCTCGCAATGGTTTGTTTTAATTAGACAGTCGGATTCCCCGGTCCGTGCCAGCTCTGAGTGTGCTGTTTTCTGCCGGCCGAAGCAAGTACCTCGGGCGCGAAGCCCCTGGAACAAGCACAGCTGTGGCCTTCCACAAGAAGGTCCCGACGCTGGTCCGAGCTCGGCCGCACCGCTTTTGACGGCGGCGTGCCTCGCCCAGTCCCGGTGCAATGCCATTCCTGTTTCTGGACCCCAGCCCGACCGGCTCAGCCCTCAGAGCCAATACTTTTCCTAAGGTTACGGATCCGTTCTGCCGACTTCCCTTACCTACATTGGTGTAGACACTAGAGGCTGTTCACCTTGGAGATCTGCTGCAGAAATTGGTACGGTCCAGCACGAAGATCACACTCCCTCACTCGGATTTTCAAGGGCCGACAGGAGCACACCGGACAGCGCAAGAGCCGCACTGCTCTACCGAGCCACCGTCCCTATCTCGGGGTGCAACCATTCCAGGGACTAGATGTCCTTATAGGGAAAAGAAAACTCTTCCCGGGGCTTCCATCGGCGTCTCCGAGCTGGTTTGCGTTGCCGCACTGGGCCCCGAAAGACGGATCTCAGCCTGGTTCGGGACTGTTAATCCGATTCCCTTTCGGTTGCAGCGGGGCGTCTCCGATTCGACGACAGAGCTGCATAAACGCGCCCGCTTCTGAAAGGACTTCTCCTTTCCCTAAGAGCCGACTGACGCATGTTCAACTGCTGTTCACATGGAACCCTTCTCCACTTCAGTCCTCAATGTTCTCACTTGATTATTTGCTACTACCACCAAGATCAGCACTAGCGGCGGCTCCAGGCGGGCTCGCGCCCGGCGCCTTCAATGCCCACCGCTGCGGCCCATCTACACGTCGCAGCTTAGCACCCCACTGCTCGTACTGCTCTGATGATTTCTCGCAACAAGAGTCAAAGAAAGAAGAAAAGATGGCAAAACATCTCCCATCAAACAGCGAGCAACGGAGAAAGGAGAAGTCAAAACAAATCCAACAACAACAACTGACTACAAATGAGGAAGACAACAGAGAAGATCAGTCGCAAGGACTTGAGACTCATTTACAAGAGAAAGACGGTGAAATGAGAGACTACGGAAATGCGAGCAACACGTTCTCAGAACAAGATAACCACCCCATTCACCAAGGAATCTTGGACGAGGCCACAAATCATCTACGTAGACATGTTGAGACGCCCATACGAAGCAACGCAAGTAACGCTAGCGACAAAGACGAGGAAGATGCAACAGAAAGACCATGGAGAGAGAACATACGAAACATGAGGAAGAAAATGGCAAGATGTGATCAGAACATCCTCAGAGCCCTCTGCAAGGTCGCAAACAGATCAGAAGGAGACGAATCAACAGCCAATAATCTCGACGTCATACTGACAGAAGTCTCCAAGCTGAAAGCATTACTGCTAGAGACAACCCATGAAAACCAATTCTTGAGACGACAAATAGAGGAACTAAACAAGAAGCAAATTTCTGCTCAAAGTTATGCAGAAGTCGCTCAGAAGACGAAAGAACCATCCCCAACTCAAGTCAGACCACCAGAAACTACAGCTATGATCGTGACATCAAGAACTTTGACCAAAGAAAAGGTTATGGACGTCCTGAAGAAAGGGGTCGACCTTATGGAACTCAAGATCAAGGACATGACACTAAGGCCCGGAAGAGAGGGCGTGGTCATCACTTCTACAGATCCCGAATCTCTGGAACGTCTGAACTGAATAACTACATCGAAGACCAAGAAAAGCTCAAAGGTTTGGAGGTCAAGAAAAGGGACGACGACTTGAACTAAAACTCGTCGGCATAGATGAAGAAATTCCAGAAGAAGAAGTGCCTTACAGGATTATCCGTCAAAACGACCTGGAATGCACCATTTCATTTCATTTCATTTATTTGTCCCTTAAAGGCCCGAAGGCATTACATAAGGGGGGGCGTACATACAGGTTGGAGGGTAGTGGCAGAGAACACACACAAAAAAAAAAAAAGAAAGGGGGAAAAATACACAGGGTACAAAAAGAGTACAATAATATACAAACTAAAAGCAAGAAATAAACATACAAAAAGAAAACAAGGAACAGTTGGCACTTCGGTGTCGCAGTATGAATATGTTTATGAGAAGTGATTAGCCAGTTTCTCGCGGAAAAGGCGGCGATCGGAGCATGTTATGATGTTGTCGGGAAGGCCATTCCAGAGCACTATGGCGTCGGGAAAAAATGAACTGCTCATTACGGAGGTGCGGGTTTTAATGCGTGCGATTGGGTTACTGTGGTTTAGGCGGGATGACGTACGTGGGGGTGGCTGCAGCAACAAATGTCTTGGTGAGCGATAAAAGAAAGAGTGAAAGAGGCATAGACGGGAAATAACACGGCGAGTTGCTAGTGTTTGAAGGCCGAGGGATCGTTTTAGTAATGTTACGCTGGTATTTCTTGAGTACTGCGATGTAATGAAACGGGCGGCGCGATTTTGAATGGCTTCAAGGTCTGAGATGAGATACGATTGTGATGGATGCCAGACAGATGACGCGTACTCCAATTTAGGACGTACGAATGTTATATATGCCAACTTTTTTACTTCAGGTGATGCAGATTTTAGATTGCGCCGGAGAAAACCAAGTGTGCGTGATGCTTTGGAACAGATGGTCTGAATGTGTGTTGTCCATGACAGCGATGATGTGATGTGTACTCCTAGGTATTTATAAGATGATGTTCTGGTGACGGCGACCGATTTTATGTTGTAAGTGCTATCAATAAGTGTGTTTTTGCGGGAGAATGATATGGATTGGCATTTATTTAGATTAAGAGGCATGTGCCATTTGTCACACCACGCTGAGATAGTGGTTAGATCCTGTTGAAGAGCGGCAATGGCGCTAGCGCCGTGGATGGGGCTGTAAATTACGCAGTCATCTGCGAATAAACGTAGCGTGGATTTTATGTTGATCGGTAGGTCATTGATGTAGATGAGGAATAAAAGAGGTGATAAGCCTGCACCTTGAGGTACGCCGGATGTTACGTCGGTAAAAGCTGAGCGACAGTTATTAACACAGGTGAACTGCTTACGTCCTTTAAGGAAGTGCTCTAGCCAGGAGAGCAAAGTTTGTGGAATGCCGAGCGATGACAACTTAAAAAGAAGAAGATTATGGGAAACACGATCAAATGCTTTTGAAAAGTCGAGAAAGATAGCGTCGATCTGGACAAGGTTATCTAAGTATTGTAGAATGTCGTGGGTGAATTCGGCGAGCTGGGTCTCACATGACAGCTGACGACATTGCGGTTAAGGACCAATATCAAGGCCGCAACGGCAGAACAGTGATTCTAGCTGACGACATTGCGGTTAAGGACCAATATCAAGGCCGCAACGGCAGAACAGTGATTCTAGCTGTGAACAGAAAAGGATACCAAGAAATCAAGGACAGGAGGACGCTCACCCTTGGGTGGGTTAAAACACCAGTGTATGAGAACATCGTAGTCAACCGTTGCCTGAAGTGTGCAACTTACGAGCACAGCTCGTTCGGCTGTCAGGAGGAGCCCAGATGTAATAACTGCGGACAGCATGGACATCAAGTCAGAGACTGTGAACAAGAAACTTTCTGCGCAGTTTGCCATAAAGCAGGCTTGCCAACAGAAAAGCTCCAGCACTCAATGTTGTCTTACTCATGCCCAACGCATGCAAAGAAGGAGGAGGAGAAAACAAGGATTATTCAAAGACTTGCCTAAATCCTTGTGAACACCATGGCGCAGAACAACGAAACAGCGAGCACTTCTAGCAATAGTACAAGTCAACGAGTGCCAACAGTGAAACAACAGCTGCAACAAACAAATGACAGTGGGGTTTTAAAGATCATACAGGTCAACTTAGCACATGCCTTCCAAGCTAATCAAGCACTGAAAGATTTTAATGATGAAAATCGCCACAATATTTCAGTACTCCAGGAACCATATCATTGCAGTAATCAAATAATTCCATTCCCAGTTAAACACAAGATAATTGCATCAACGGAAAATCCCAAAACAGCAATAATCATTCACGATCAGGATATACAAGTCTTCCTAATCAAAATCACCATCCCTATAATAATGGCTAGAGTCACTAAAGGGAAGAAATCCATAATATTAATCAATTGCTATTGTCCACCAAATTATGATATAACTCCATTCATAACTACAATTGAAACAGAATTAGTTCAATTTCAACAAGAAAATGTCATGATAATGGGAGACTTTAATGCGAAAAACACGTTGTGGGGAAGTAAGGAAAATGACAGCAAAGGGGACGACGTTCTTGAATTTATAATCAGAAATAGTTTAGTATTATTAAATGAAAGTGATTCCCCACCAACCTTCAAGACATCTAGGGCAAAAGGTTGGATTGATTTAACAATAGTAAACCAATCACTTCAAAAATAAATAAGTGAATGGGAAGTTCTTAAGGAAATAAATTATAGTGATCATCGGTACATACAAATAGTAGTTTCAAGAATGGAAGCACCAGCAACATATCATTTAACTTTAAAGGCAAATCAAAAAATTCTTGAGGAACTAGGTAAATATAAATGGTTTGAAGGACCCTTTAATCTAGAATCGCCAACAGAGATAGATCTTCACATTGAATAATTATATAAAAAAAATTGAAGCTTTACAGAATAAATATAAGACTAAAGTAAAAGAAAGTAAGCATAAATTAAATCCATGGTGGTCAATAGACGTGGAAGTTGAAAGGAAGAGAATAAGAGCTTTGAGGAGGAGGTTCCAAAGAGCAAAGGGTGCGCTGAGAGAGACATTCAAGAAGGAATATTACAATGAGCATACGGTATATAACAACATGTTACAAGACGGAAAAGATTAGAGTTGGGATCGACTTTCAAAAAATCGGAAAAAACCCTTTTGCTCTTCCATGTAAAATAGCGAGAAAACAGTTGAAGATACCGCTACAGATTCAAAGTTTAGTAAAACCAGATGGTCAGCAGACAAGCAGTTTAAACGAGACAATAGAGTACATTTTGGATGTGCTGTTTGAAACAGAATGCAATGAAGAAAGAAGGGAAGAAAATCTCACGAATGAAACGGAGGAAGGGTGTTATAAAAACTTGACAGATGATAAAGATTTCACTACATCAGAAATCGAAGCAGTAGTAAAAAACCTTATGACCAATGTTACACCTGGTCCGGACAAAATTAATGCTACTTTTGTAAAAGCATTATACAAATTGCAAAAGGAATACTTCAGTTTGTTATTTAATTCTTGTTTGAGAATGGGATATTTTCCTAAAAAATGGAGAACCTACAGAATAGTATTAATACCAAAAGGAGATTGCCAAAAGAGGACTGGAATAGAAAAATATCGCGCGATTGAAATAAACCCGATATTAGGAAAAGTATTCGAGAATTTAATTAAAGACAGAATTTATCATTACTTACATAAAAAACGTCTATTTGAAAAGAATCAATACGGATTCAAACATAGAACATCAACTACAACAGGCTTAAAAGAGTTGAAAAAAAGAATAACAGAAGCAAAATTAGATAATTTAGGCATAGCAATAATCTCGCTAGACATTAAGAATGCATTTAAATCAATTAAACCAACAATCGTAACAGAAAAACTTAATGAATTGAAATGTCAAAAAATTTAATTAAAGTAACGGACAATATGTTAAGACATCGCAAAATTATATACGAAACTCAGACAGGAATTATTGAGAAACATTTAAATACTGGATCACCACAAGGTTCTCCTCTAAGTCCTCTCTATTGGAATCTAACTTTGAAGGATATTTTTCGAATCCAGAAACCATCAGGAACTCACACGCAGGCATTTGCCGATGACATTATCATTACAGTTACATATAAATCAAGGAGAGACCTGGAGACCAAAGCAAATTAAATTTTGGAGAAAGTACATCAATATGGATGCAAACACAGCCTTAAATTTAATCCTGAGAAATCAAAAGTACTCACAATTGGTGAAGACTATGGGACACACCCACCAAGTATAAGAATGGATTCGACAAAACTCAAAGCAGAAAACGAACTCAAAATTTTGGGAGTAATATTTGATAGGAAAATGTCCTTTCTATCAAATTTAAAACATGTACAAGATAAAGTACAAACTCTAACAAAAAACTTAAGCAGGTTTACAGCTGCGAGGAAAGGAATTAAAAAAGAAATTCTGCGTAAAATTTATGTACAAGCAATTGAGAGGCAAATAGTGTATGGTTCCCGTGTAGTACGATGGGAGGGTGTACAACAAAAGGAAGCTAGGAGTGATACAAAGAAACCCATTAATTGTAATAACAAAAGCTTATCGAACTACTCCCAATGTAGCACTCAACATTCTGGCAGGAATTCCTCCTGTCACATTAAAGATCGAACACGAAAATGAGTTATATTCAATTATGCAAAACGAGAAAGTTTTCAAATAGGAAACATTAGAATTAACTAACGAACAAGTAAGAGATAAGTATTATTTATGGGAATAGCATCCAGCAGAGAAACCTAAATTTGAATTTCGAGAGGAAGTCATTGAGGCAGATATTAATATTTTTACAGATGGATCTCAAGCACAAAACAAGGATTTAGAGGGAAATGTTACTGAAATTAAAAATGGTGCAGCATTTGTAGTATTTGATAAGTCAGGAACTTTAATCGAGTATAAACAATATAAACTTCCTAATTACAGTAACAACTTTGAGGCAGAATCAATAGCAATAAGGAAAGCAGTAGAATATATTAATGAGAAGAGGGAGAAGTCATATCAAATAATAACAGATAGTCTCAGTACCCTGAAATCACTGAATAATCCTAACAGTGAGAATTCATTTGTTCAAGCAATAAAACAAGAATTAGCAAAGAACACGACATCAGAAATAGCATTAGTCTATATCAAGGGTCATAGCGGCAATACAGGTAATGACAAAGCAGACGAATTGGCAAAAACCGCTTGGGAAAGGGAGAAGAGATAAATGTTCCCATTACAAAACAATTTATCAAGAAACAACTTAAAAAACAAATGCTAGAAAAATGGAACATCATTTGGAGAGAAGAGGGGAAAAGTACATATTGTCACGTTGTAGTGACGGCAGTGCAGTGGTCAGGAAGACACCAGCCAGTCTTGGAAACGAAGCTCTTTATTTGGGCTGACTTGCGCCCGCAAAAGAACTGAATCACTCGGCGGCGGCGTAAGCAACAGGCGTGCTCGGCGGTCGACGAACTACGAATGTCCGCCGCTCGCGACATCGCTCAATTTAAAGGCGGCAAGGAAACTTCCAGATAACAGGACAAGATCGTCTACAGTAATCTAGAAAAACCTAGATGCAGCCTTTCATGGCTGCGATCAATCGAGATTAGTCTGGTCGCTTCTCGCGTCACGAACAAAAGTGATAACAACCCTTTCCGGCAGCCTTGAGCGTAAACGGACAAACACTACAATGATACGTGGCAATATACTTACGATTGGATTAAAAATGTTAAAATGATACCTGGATATTTTCCAACTGATCATTACCAATCTCAAGCATTAACAGGACATGGAAGGTTCCCATTTTACTTATCTAGATTTAACTTAAGCAATAGTACCCGATGTTCTTGTGGAAAAGAAGCTTTAAACTTCGACCATTACTTAGAAGATTGCTCAATAACAGAGAGACAGAGGACAAAATTAAGTAGCAGTCTAGGGAAACATCTAGAGAAGAGGAAACCAGAAATACTAAAAACTGAAAAAACTATGCAGACTATCAGCGAAATGGTGCAGCTAATATTGGAGAAATCCTATGAGTAGTTATAAACAAAATTTCGATGATTTGAAGGGAAAGAGAGGAAGAAAAAAAGGAAAAAACAGGAATAGTGAAAACAAAAAGAGTAATTAGAAGCAGAAAGAAATGGACAAAAGAACTTTCACCAGAAAGGAAACTCCAACCAAGAAAACGGAACTATGTCAACATGGTACCAGAGGGAAGGAACTTCAGAGAGAAAGCAACGCCAACAGCATACTGAAGAGAGACGCTCCAAACAAGGAAGAAGATTGCCCCGTCAAGATCAACACCATACCTGAAGAGGGAAACCTCCAAGAGAAGAACCTGGGCAACATCACACCAGAAGGAGGGAAACTCCAGAAGGAAGCTGCGGCAACATCACAACAGGAAGAAAACTCCTAAGAGGAAGAAGCCCTGTTATCGTAACGCCAGAAAAAACTCCAACCAGAAGAAGGAAGACGAGTCAACAGCACCGAGAAAGAAGGAAGCTGCATCAACACCACATCAAAGGAAGAAAACCCAACTAAGGAAGAAGAAGCCTACGTCAACATCACAACAGCAGGAAGACAAACTCCCAAGAAGAAAAACCTAAGCAAACATCACATCAGAAAGGAAACTCCAATCAAGAAAACGGAACTATGTCAGCATGGTACCAGAGGGAAAGAACTCCAGATAGAAAGCCGCGCCAACAGCGCACTGAAGAGGGACGCTCCAAACAAGGAAGAAGATCGCTACGTCAACATCAACACCATACCGAAGAGGGAAACCTCCAAAGAGAAGAACCTGGTCAACATCACACCAGAAGGAGGGAAACTCCAGAAGGAAGCTACACTAACATCCCATGAGAGGAGAGAAAACCCCAGACGAAAAAGCCGTGGTAACGCTCACCGAAAGAAGAAGATACTCCAAAGAAGAAGGAAGCAGTCAACTTCTACCATGAGGAAGAAAAATCCAATCAAAGAAAAAGGAAGATGTCCAACAGCACATCAGAAGAAGGAAAATTTGAAGACAGCGTAAAAAAAAAAAACTTTTTGGATCAATAAATGCCGCTGGTCGGGCTATCTCCTTGGCTGTGGGGACGCTGATGGTAGATCAAACTCTCTTTTTTTTTTCTTTCCATCTTTTCTAACCCTTTCAATACTTTCTTTCGGTACTAGTCCGTTTTGATTTATTTCTCCCATTTCCATTTCTTCATTTCCCTCTACCCGCGGTACTTATGTGGAGCGGGGAGTCCTCTCTAAAGGACTCATCTACCATCTGTCCCTATCTACTGGAGGGGGAAATCCGACTGTGCGGCCTGCCCGTGCCCCCCCCCCCCCCCCCCGCTACCAAATTCGGACCGGTGCGGTATCGGCTGCAAGGTTGTGTTTAGGTGCAACGCACAGCGGTGGGTGGATCCGCCGGAATCCACTCTCGGGGTTGCGAATCCCCAGGAAAGGTGCAGCAGACTTTCCGCGACATTGTGAGCGTGTCGCGCCCACGATGCCCGTTGCCTGAGTGGGAGGGCAGGTCCGAGAAGGGAGACGGACTGGGCACGTGGAACCCGGCTTAAAAGCAGAACTGGTGACTAGAACGACTGTTTGCTTTGGGCGTGGTCGCCCCGATAGACGCGGTCGGGACTTCGTCGTTTTGCTGTTGGTGCTGGCGCCTCGGTAGACGCGGTTCCGACTTAGCTGTTTTGCCGAGCGACGAGATCGCCCGGGCAGACGTGGTCGTTCCAAAATTCGCAAAATTGGAAGTCACACGGTTCCCTCTCGGTACGAGGGCCTACAACCCAGCCGCGGACGCGTTGGTTTCCGATCACGAAGAGCTCGGTGCCTCGCGGGGGCATGCGGCTGGGCGATCAAACCTTAGGTTTTGGGAAAGCCGCCTTTGGACTGAAAGCACGAAAAGAGATGGAGTAAGTAGCAGCAAACTCCGAGGCCAGTAAGTTCCGAAACGCGGGAAAGCCCGGCGGCTATCTGAGTAACGGTTAGTAGACTGGCGAAATCGCAGCGAGCATCAAGCCCAGATGTGGGGGCCCGTGCAGATATACCTTGTGGTAGCACGTGATGTTAACTGCGGACATCAACTGAGACTTCAACCATGAAAGTGTGGGAGTATGGATTGGAGTTTCACATACTATGCCAGGGCGATCGTTAGGGCTCACGAACGCCGCGAAAACCGTGAAAGGATGGCTGCTGCGTGTGCAAGTACTGCCGGAGTAAGAGCCGAAGTACCGAACGAGTGCTGCGAAATATCCGTCTTCTTAGTACTGTGGGATGGTCGGGGGGGGGGGGGGGGGGGCGGAACCTGGCTTGGGGGAGGGGATCCTAGTCGAGCCCCCGTAGGATTTGCCCTGTCTCGGACGGTCGGAGATCGCCGGCAAAACGTTCTCTGTGGTGTGGGAGTACGCTCGACGCCGAAGGCCCACAATTGGTGCACTGAGTGCTCGCCCTTCAAGGAGGCCTGAAAAGGAACTCAGGATCAAATCAAGCCAAATATGGTCAAAATCCCTGCTGTCCCCAATCCCATCTAATTCCCACAACCCAAACCAACTTCCCATTCCCAAAGCCCATCGCAGCCCTCTACTTCCCAGGGGAGATCAGGGGAGTCTCCCCGGGCCCGCTCCTTCGGTGGTGGGTCGCTAAAGTAGAGCTTCCCTATTGATTTCTTTCCACCTTCGGGTGGCAAAATCACAATTGCCCTCGGGCCAAATCTTTTATTTTGCTATTGGGCTTATACCCGCGACACATCAGTGGTGCGGGAGAGGCAAATTTTTTTATTCATTTTTGACGCCTCAACTACCATTTGTCCCTATCTACTGGGAGGGAAATCTGACTGTGCAGCCTGCTCGTGCCACCCCCCCCCCCCCCCCGGCCACCGGATACAGGCCGGTGTAGTTTCGGCTACTAGGCTTTGTTCCGGTGCAATGCCAGCAGTGGGGATGGGACGGCCGGGACCCATCCTCTGGGGATGCAAAACCCCATGGGAGTGGCAGCGACTCCCAGGCGACTGTGAGGGCCAGTCGCGCGCGTGAGGTCCAATGCCTGAGCGGAGGCAGGCCTGGGTTTATACTCAGGTTGGACCCACGAAATCCGGCCCGGAAGGCATGTCAAAACGCCAAAAGGTTTTGAAATACATGCTACCTTCCTCTGCACGCGGGGGCGTGCAAGTCTGGCTACCGACGCGTCGGTTTCTGGTTACGGAGAAACCAGGTCCGCGCGGGAGTTTATAGTGGCCAGGCTCTGAGGACCGCCGCCTCGGGGAAGCGGCCTTACGGCCGGCCGCAGGCTTAACCGCCTTCGGGACGCCGGGGATGGGGGCCTAGTACTGCCTCGTAAGAGTCTGGCGAAAACCGAAGATGTTGTGGAGTAACGGTGGAGTAGGCCCGGTCATCTCACCCTAAGCCACGTTCTTGGTTAGTGGCCCGGTCGCCCAGCCTTGAACACTCTCTCCTCAGTAGGAGAAGAGCAAGCTAGGGGAGGAAATAAGTGCATGGATGGTTGGCAGGAAGCACAGATGGGTCCCCCCGGAGCGATCAGTTCTGAGGCCGCAAGGCCTTTGACGTTCTGGACCTCTACTGGCCGGGGCTATCACACATACTTCCGGAGTCTGAAAAACCGCGAAAAACACTCGACGGCTGGTAGCCGGCAGGTGGGAAAAGTCCCCTAGTGAGCGAAGAGGAGCCCCAGGTAGCTACTAACCCCGTGTTAGGTTTTCCTGTCTCCGACGGTCGGAGCCCGCCGCGTATGGTGGGTGGTCGGGAATCCCGTGAGTGGGGCCGCACCATTGGGCAATCTCGATGCTCTCCCTGCCCTGGCCAGGCAGGCCAGTAATGAAGTCGAGATAATTGAAGGATCAGAGCAAAAACTCGCTGTCCCCATTCCCTTCCCATGTCCTATTTCCCTTTCCGCTACTTCCCAGGGGAGGTCAGGGGATTTAACAGAGTACACTGTGGGGCCAGTTGGTCATACATAATCTGAACGAGCAAACGTAGCGTTTAAACAGGACACAGAAAGATGAGGACAGGACGGGGCTGTCCTGTCCTCATCTTTCTGTGTCCTGTTTTAACGCTACGTTTGCTCGTTCAGATGAGGTCAGGGGAGCCTTCCCGGGCCCGCTCTCTCGGCTCTGGGTCCCTACAGTAGTTTTTCCCTTTTATTTTACTTTTCCACCCAAGGGTGGTGAAATTATAACTTGCCTACGGGCGTATTCTTTTATTTTAAAATTGGATTAAGCCTGTTGTACGTATGTGGTGCAGGCAGGGGCTTATTATTTTTATTTCCTTTTCGGTTGCCCAAACCTAGTCATTGTCCCTATCTACTATGGTAAGGAGCCATTCAAAAGGCCGCAGAGCAAAAAGAAGAAACTTAGAAGCAAGGAATCACATCAATCAACCTGTGGATCAGACACAGAGATTGAATCCATCGGCTCGGCAGAGGAGAGACAAGTTCAGCAAAGACAGAACCTCTCAAGAAACAAGCAGCCTTCAAGAGGGCCCCAGCAGGATGAAGGCAGCGACAAGGAGGAGCCTGAGTCGATGCTGACTAGACTGTCTAGGATTGACAGGAACATCTTCAGCAGTCTTGTCAAAGTTTCACTGATGACAGCGACAGATGAGAAGGTTGGAGAACTCATCGATAAAATTATCAATGAAGTTTGCAGGCTCAAAGCATCAACAATGGAAGCCAGACATGAGAACGAGTTTCTCAGAGGCCAACTTGCAGAGCGTAAGGCTCAGACGCAGTTCCCCACCTTTTCTGAAGTGGTGAGGAACTCGAGGCCATAAAATCCGGATCTGGAGACGAAACCCGAACACGAGACAAAAGCCATCATAATGACGTCAAAGAGAAGGAAGAAGGAAAAAATCCTTGAAGAGCTCAAGAAGAGTATGGACCCTATGGAGATGGATCTTAAAGGGACGACAATGAGACCCGGGAAGGAGGGCGTGGTGATCGTCTCTTCTGATCCCCCCTCTCTGGAAAAAGTAGCCGAAAAGATAAGGAACGAAAGTAGTCTTCATGACCTGGAGATCGAGCACCCCAAAGGATGACGAATGGAGATGAAGATCGTCGGGGTAGACCAGGACATGGGAGATGAAGAGATAGTCACAAGAGTCATCTGCCAAAACAACTTGCAATGCCAACAAGAGGACATTGAGATCAAAACTAAGTGCAGAGGACGCTATGGCAAGAACGTCATCATCGCAATTAGCAAGCAGGCGTATGAAGACATGTTTACGCAAAAGGCGTACTGGCGCTAAAAAACGAAGACAACACACACAACAGGACAGGACTGGCGCCAACTTCCAACTGAGTTTATTCACAGAAAAACCACTTAAGAACCACACTGCATGCAAAAAGATACAGACAAACCAGATACAAGGGGTGATTTAACAGATACACGTGCCAAACGGACCAAAGCAATGATTATAACGCGTTATAATCATTGCTTATAAGCATAAATTAAACACTTGGTGGAATGCAGAACTGGAATTAGAACGAAAGAAAGTACGTGCGATGAGAACTAGATATCAGAGAGCCCAAGGAGAGTTAAGGCAGCTGTATAAAACACAATATTATAAAGAACACACAATTTATAACAATATGTTGAGTGAAGCTCGTGAAAAAAGTTGGGACAAATTATGCAGTAGTGCATCGAAAAATCCATTTACTCTACCATAAAAAATTGCCAGGGGGCAGTAAAAACTGCTCAGATTTTAGAGAGCATCACGAAAAAAAGACGGAGAAAACACAACTTCAGTAGTAGAAACAGTCGAGTATATTTTGGAGTCTTTGTACGAAAGCAAAATCGAGGAAGAACAGCCAGCTGATTCACCTGGAGAAAGTGAAGTAGAACCAGACAAGCTGTTTACAGAAAAAGAAATTGAAAACGTCGCCAGGAATCTCAGGAAGGATGTGGCCGTCGGGCCGGACCAATTAAGAACAACCTTCATTCAAGAACTTTTTGCTGCTCATAAACTTTTCTTTGTGAGGTTATTCAATGCCTGCTTAGGGTATATGCCTAGTCACTGGAAACAATCAAGAGTACTTCTAATACCTAAAGTTGTAGCTAAGGAAACGCCGGGAATAGGAAAATTCCGACCAATTGCAATCAACTCAATTTTAGGAAAAATTCTAGAAAAGTTAATAAAAGACAGATTATATTTCTTTCTTAATAGCAGGAATTTATTTCCAAAACATCAATATGGGTTTCAGCATAATACGTCAACAACAAATGCATTGTTAGAGTTAAAGAAAAGAATTGAACATGCGTCATTAGTAGAGGCCGGATTTTTAGGCACTAAAAAGCACGTTTTAGGCGCCATAAATAGGCGGCTAAAATTGCATTTTAGGCACCTAACGGAGAAAAATAGGCACTATAAACATTATCAAAAGTGCACACAGTTCCGAACTTCAGCGCGCAATATCTGCGTAAAATAAAACAAAAACACAGCAGGAATGGTTTTGTTTGGTTTATTAGGGCTTAGCGTCCAGAAGCAACTCAGGCTATGAGGGATGCCGTGGTGAAGGGCTCCGGAAATTTCGACCACCTGGGGTTCTTTAACGTGCACTGACAGCGCACAGCACACGGGCCTCTGGAGTTTCGCCTTCATCGAAATTCGGCCGCCGCGGCCGGGATCGAACCCGCGTCATTAGGGTCAGCAGCCGAGCGCCGTAACCACTGAGCCACCGCGGCGGGGCACAGCAGGAATGATTTGGGACCTTAAGCAAGATGCGAACATTAGGAGCCGTTTCTTTTAAGGCTGTCGCGCAACTTTTCGCAATATACACATGCTTCAGCAGAGCAAAAGGGACGGTTACCAATCCTTTTAAAACACTTTGGTATACCTCGAAACAAACAATTCGCTTGTCGTGTACAAAAGTAGAAACAATGAACACCTTAACAGGAGGCCATGTATTTAAAAATTGATAGCAACATTGTCAATGCAAAGCATCTGACAAATGAGTTCAGTCTTCGTTCACACAGGAATTGAACTTATTTATTGCAGGCATCACGATGCTTCAACATTAATAAATATGTTGTCATTTGTGTAAATAGTTTGTGGCTTCACGTGTCTGGAGCCACGAGACTATCAAATGGTGCTTGCCATTAGAAGGGTCTGGAAACAAATAAGAAATGCTAGAAAATGTTACACACAGTGCTGCTTGATGCGGAATATGCCGAAAAGAATCATAGTTCTGCAAGGGCCTACGTACATCCACGAGGATCCATGGTAAAATAAACATTATCCATCTAGAAATCGCTTTTAAAGCTATGGAAGCAGTAGCAGACAAGCACCTTCTGGGGCACAAGAAACGAAAATAAGGCAGGTTAGCCAGGTGGAAATTTTAATCAGTTAATCTGTTTCCAGCAGGTTTATGGAACATTTTACATTTGGTTTCAATTGGAACCAACTGGAATTATTTGGACGAACCTATAACTTATTCCGTATACTTTCCGAAATGTGGTGCCATCTGGTCAACTACCACTTTAACAGCCAAAATCATTAACAAGCTTCCACGATAAAATGGCAGAAAATAGGAAAAAGGTTGCTTCGATATTTTCGGCCGACGTGCTTGGTATTGTGTACACAGCCGGCGTAGGTGCAGTGTTCATCACAGCCAACTGACGAGGTCATCTAATGTTGCCACGTGTGTGTTTTACTCAAAACCGAAATGGATTCGAAAGCAAACAGAATCTGAAAGCAAAACCACAGCGTATTTCAGGCTCCTTTGCTCTTAAATAGTGCATTTTTAGGCACCGACGTCGGAAATGGGCATTTATAGGCACTGACACCCAAAATAGGCATTTATAGGCACTATAAAAAGAGTATTAAACATATTGTCAACACCTAATTCGTGCTCATATGTAAATATGGTGCGCCTACGAAGCGTTGAAAAAAATAGGCATTTGCCTAAAATCCGGTCTCTAGTCATTAGACAAGCTAGGAACTGTAATAATCTCGTTGCATATAAAAAATGCATTTAATTCAATTCAACGTACAATAATTGTAGAGAAACTGAAACAACTGAAATGCCATTCAAATTTAGTGAGAATAACAAATTCGATATTGTCTCAGAGGAAAATTATTTATGAGGATCAACGAGTAAGGGTCACAAAAAATTTGGCATCGGGCTCTCCTCAGGGCTCGCCGTTAAGCCCACTTTACTGGAATTTAATGATTTCAGGGATATTTGAATTGAAATTGCCAGGGGAGGTGCACCTACAGGCGTTTGCCGATGATTTGATAGTGGCAATCAAATTCAGATCCCGTCAACAAGCAGAACATTGGGCAAATTTAACGCTTAATGTTATAGGAGAATGGGGGAAAGGAATAAATTTGGAATTCAATCCTGAGAAGTCACAAATTATGCTTATTAAGAAAAACTATGGAAGCCGACCTCCAATAATTAAATTAAACAACGAAAAACTTAAAATTAGAAACGAATTAAAACTCCTAGGAGTAATTTTTGATAATGCAATGTCATTTTTACCACATCTAAAATATGTGAAAGAAAAGGTCCAGGCACTAACGGCGAATTTAGCAAAATTTTCAAGAGCAAATAAAGGGATGAAAGGGCAACACTTAAGGAAGTTATATATTCTAGGAATTGAAAGAATGACAGTATACGGAGCCCCTGTATGGTACAGTAATAAAGTGGCTATTAATCGTAAATTAAAATCAATACAACGAAGTCCGTTAATTCTCATAACCAAGGCATATGGCATATCGGACTACAGCAAATGAATCTCTTAATGCGATGGCTAACATTCCTCCAGTTCAATTAAAAATTCAATTATAAAAGGAAATGTACGAAATAATGCAAGGAAACAAAACATTTCAGCTCAAGGAGCAGACTTTTGGAAGAAAAGATATAGAAAATAAGTTTGATTTATGGACATATCATCCAGCAGAAAAGCTAGCTTACGAATATACGGAGGACATTAACTCTGAAGTTGATAAAAAAATTTTACACAGATGGCTCACAAATGGAAGAAAATATAGGGGCAGCTTTTGTCGTGTTTAATTCCACAGGGGTACAGATTGAAGCTAAGCAATTTAAGCTTCCTCAGTACGCCAATAATTTTGATGCAGAGGTAGTGGCAGTAAGAAGGGCTATTGATTACATAAAGGACGTTGATACAAGCAAAATCCAAATACTTACGGATAGCCTTTCTACACTGAAGGGAATTAAAAATCCAAATAATACTAATCCGGCAATACAAGATATCAAAGTATTACTTAGTAAAAAGCAAAATAAGAACATCATTTTAACCTACATTAAAGGACACAGCGGGCACAGAGGAAATGAAATAGCAGATACATTGGCCAAAAGTGCGGCAAAGATTGGAGAGGAGATAAAAGTACCAATTTCCAAGCAGTACATCAAAAAGCATTTAACGATGGGTATGTATGATACATGGAATGAGACATGGAATCAGGAGGGAAAAAATAAGTAAGCATTTCAGTGGATTAGAAGTACTAAGAATTTGCCACAGCATTTTCCAACTAACCATCGCACATCTCAGGCAATCTCCGTACATGGGAGATTCCCTTTTTACTTAAGTAGGTTTCATATTTCGAGTTCATCAAAATGTACATGCCAAGAAAATGCTATAAGCTTTGATCATTATCTTGAAAAATGCTCGATAACAAGAAAAGAGAGAGAACAACTGATTAATAAATTAGGCCCTAATTTAGCACTTAGGAATCCAGAAATAATTAAACAATTGGATACTTATAATATACTTAATACTATGGTAGAAGGAATATTAGAAAAATCATATGAGTCATAAATGGGAATGAAGAAAATTGCTAGTGGAAAAAATGTAAATTAATAAATAATCAATTATTCCTTGTACTTCAACGTAGACGTACCACTTAAATAAACAGTGCTAAGGATTAAAAAAACGTAAGGAAACTGTAGGCACAGGGAGGGTATTGACTGGTCTGTCAATTGGTGAAAAGTGCTAAGGCTGAAATGGACAAAAGAACTTTGGACAACAAGAAACAATGTGCGTGTGAAGTGCTGACCAAAGAACACAGCTGGAAGCAACCGCAGGTGGTGTGAGTGTGTGCAGTGAAAATAGCAATGAAAGAACAGTGTACTGACTAGAATAACGGCGAGAAAACCTCAAGGTATGCGTCCGGTACACCCATCGTGATGAATAGTGAAGTGAAAGTGTATTTGTGTTGAAGTGAAGTGTGGAAAAACAAAAGATTATCAAGTATGTCAAGTGACTCGTGCAAGTGTGGAGAATTCAAGTCAACAAGTGTTTGTGAGTGTTCCGTGCTGTGTTCCTAAAAGTGCTTCAAGTCTACACACAGAGAGTGCAAGAGCTTGAAGACAAGTCAAGAGCTCCGATCATCATAATGAAGGTTGTGTGAAAAGCAACCGTGCGACCGGGTATGTGTTTGGTGTGTGAGTGTGTGTAACAAAAACAGTCATCACTCAAATGGAAAGTAACTACACAGGAGAACAGCGAGTGAATAACAATCATGTGCTAGCCATGTATTATCGTAATCTTGTGAACTAATCTAGTGATTAGGTTGTGACCGTGTTTGTGGCAAAGTGACAAGGAGTTCAGTCACCAGTGAAAGCGCACCAAGTGAAGTGCAGCACAGGAGAGCAAGCTGCCGGGCTAGTGGTGAATCATGTTAAATTGAATTCAGCGCAAAAAAGCAGACAAGGGACAAGGGAGCGCTCGTGTTGTCTCAGTGTGTCTCTCTTTGTCCCTAGTCTGTTTTTTTGCGCTGAATTCAATTTAACATGAAGTGCAGCAGTGCTTGTGCTTTTTGTGTTGTGTGTGTCGAAGTGTTATTAAGGTGTTTGTGGCAAAAGGTGACAAGGAGTTCAGCAACCAATGAAAGTGCACCAAGTGAAGTGCAGCAGTGCTTGTGCTTTTTGTGTTGTGTGTGTCGAAGTGTTATTAAGGTTATTAAGTGGACAATCAATGGAAGATGACAGAAGTCAAATCAAGAACTTCAGGTACCACAACTAAGTCCTCGCTGGGCTACATCTGGCTGTATGGGTGGAGGAAAAGCATACGGAGGAAGAGAAGAATCGAAGACAGGAAGCAGTCCAAGAAGTGACAAAGACAGTCCAATTAAGAATCTAAACCGAGTGTAGTGAAATATCGGAATGTGAAAAAAACGAGATAATAAAAGCCGCTGGAGGCCAGGATCGCTCCCTTGGCTGGGGTTCCCTGATGATGGTATCTACTTCTCTCCTTTTCCTTCTCTTTTATACCCCCACTTTTCCATTCTACCTTTTATTTCATTTAAAATTTAAAAAAATTATATTTTGGTACTAGACCGATTTTTTTTTAAGTCTATTGGCTTCTTCATCACCCGCGATACATTAGTGGTGCGGAAGAGTCCCAAACTAGGGTCTCAATCTACTCTGTCCCTATCTACTACTATCATCATCAGCGTTTCCTGGCCGTGGGGGCAGCCTGGAGCTCGCTGGAGAGTTTTTCTCCTTTTTCACCTGGAATTCCTTCAGAGTGAGTGAAAACTTTTCGCAGTCCTCTTTTATAAAGGCCTAGCGCATCTCTGTATCAAATTTGAGCTTAATTGGTCCCGTAGTTTTTAAATTATAAGTGTTTTTCTATCTTACTTGTATGTAAACAAACATAGCCATGTGCTGAACACAAATAACGTGTTTTTATCTGTTGTACCCTTTCTAATCAGCCTAAACTGTATGTAGCTTAATTGCGCCGTCTTTCCGATCATTTTGATACCTTATTTATCTCTTTAGGCCATTTTTTTTCCAAAGTTAGAGGCAATTTTCTGACGTAAACAAACGGCCTCCCAACTAGGCCTTTTCTGTCAGTTAAGGATAGAAAATTGCTCCCGCGCTTTGAATACTTAGTTTTGACCCATAAAACTATATATATTTAGATTCCTTGAAGTGTAAGGAATACACCCGTGTTTGTTTTATCTTTGCTGGTTAATTTCTAAAGAAGTTATTATCGAAAAACCTCACGCACGTGTTCACATGGAGGTGACTTTTGTGTTAAATTTTGGTTTTTATAATTCTTTCTCTTAACTCAAATACGTTATGTAATATGCAATTTTGACCAGAAAAATCAGAGGATTCACATGCCGTTAATTTCAAGTCTCCAGCTTTATTAGGTGTCAAGGTATCGTCTTTTGTGCATCTGAGCTATAGGGAAGTTACTTGTTATTGCACTTTCTTACTGAAATACGCCAGATGTGGCGGAATTGCGTCAAATCATTTCTGAGCATTCCAGTGCAAGCCTGCTGTGTTTTTCAGGTGTTTTTGAGTGTTGCTTAGCATTTTAAATACTTGGCAAAGTGTAAATCAACGAATTTGGAGTTTTCTTATGGGCAATTGATCATTGTCACTATACTGTCACTAATTTCCATCGGATTGGGCGTATTTGTACCTATTTTGTTTCTAAAGTCTTTAACTGTGCCTTCTAGTTGCTGATACATCTTGAACACCTGATATCAGTCTAAATAGGCTGAGAAGAATATCCCAAGAAATCTAATTTGTGCTTTTTTTAATTAAAAGGAGCAATACTCTGTACTTACATATATACGTACGCGTTACACTCCTGCAAAATGACAAAGGAAAAGATGGGAAAAAAGGAAAAGGATCGTGAAAAGAAAAAAGGGAAGAAAAGGCTCGAACAATTGGAGCAGACGCCGACCACAGTGACCAAAGATTCTCTCTTGAGGGAGCAAATTCAGGAAACTGCAGAGAGAACAGTTGGAGGACCTTGGCCTTCCCCTTCATTAAATACAGTAGAGGGTCAGACCACAGATGCCTGGAACGACATCTGGTCTGAAGAGGAACAAGGAGAGACAGATGTAAAAGTCAGAGAGCTTCATGGTCCAAATGAGAAGGCTTGTAGCCTGACACAGGAGGACTTCCCGGCTCTTGGGACAGAACAGATGAACCAACCCTGCGAAGAGGGAAAAAAGGTTAAATCAGTCCTTCACCGACTCTCGGTCATTGATCAGGCTCCCTTCACAGCTGCAACCAAGATTGCAGCAGCAACTCCAGGCAATGAGGAGGTGGAGATGCAACTCAACTGTATCATTACATAGATTGCCAAGATGAAGACGCTTCTTTTAGAGTCAACACACAAGAACAAAGAACTGCAGGGACGGATTGAAGGGATGAAGGAATCATTGCATGTTGCACACAACGAAACAGGAAGCAATATCATGCGGCCACCAGGGCAAGAGGAACGTTTGTGTCAGGTGGAGCAAGGTCCAAAGCGAATGGAGGCCCTAGTCGTAACGTCAGAGAAAGGAACAATTGGGCAAACTTATTCAGAACAAATGGCTGAGGCTTAGCTAAGGTTAAGCCTAGTCAGATGCGAAGCATATTGATGGCTAAGCTGCGGAATCAGCTAATGAATGTGAAAGACCGACTACCAAATGAGCAGTTTCCAGGAGTCGTCTACAAAATACCATGCCTGAACTGCAATCATGCCTACATCGGCGAGACAGGGAAGTTCTCAAGACGCATAAAGGACCACCAACGTGATGTGAAAAACAAAAAGCATGCCATAAATGCGCTGGCGGGTCATGCACACGACACTGGCCACCAGATTGACTGGGGCAATGCCACCATCTTATCTAAGGAAAGAAATCTGACGACGCGCCTTCTGCTGGAATCGCTATTTATCCAAAAAGCACAAGCAACATTAAACAGGAACGCTGGCCCCATGCCAGGCATCTACGCCCGATCTTTACGTCACATTCTCCGGATATAAATCCGCCACCGCTCTTGTCCTGCTCACTGTGAACAAGAAACCCGTACGGGTTTCGACTTTCTTTTTTCGACTATGGTCAGTGACTGCTACTTCACTTCATTGCATGACCATGCCTGACCAGACGGATTTCCGTCGAACTCTTGACTACATATGCAAATTAATATCTTTAATTAAGCTTTCTTCCTCACCAGGCATCGATGATATTAGTCCGAAATTCCTGAAAAACACCGAAGCGTATTCTGCACTACTGTTAACAAAACTTTTTTCGCAGTCCTTGCAATGTGGTGAACTTCCGGAGGACTGGAAAGTGGGGAAGGTGGTTGCTTTGCACAAGTCAGGTGACGTTCATTCCCCTACCAATTACATACCGATCTCACTAACAAGCATTGCCTGCAAGCTACTGGAACATGTAATTTATAGCCATATGATAACTTTTCTTGAGAATAACTCTTTTTTCAGTATTCATCAACATGGTTTTCGAAAGAACTATTCATGTGAAACTCAACTTTTAGCCTTTACGAACGACTTGTTTTCAGCTCTTGATTCTAACTTAGTTATTGACTGCATTTTCATTGATTTCGCCAAGGCTTTTTTTGATACTGTTTGCCATAGTTTACTACTTCTGAAACTAAGCAGACATAACATTGATTCGAACGTCTTAAAATGGATTGAATGCTTCTTGTCTAACCACACACAATTTGTAACTGCTAACGGCCATAGCTCTGATCCTTGCGGTGTAGCCTCTGGCGTTCCACGGGGATCAGTGCTGGGGCCGTTGCTCTTTCTAATTGATATTAACGACTTACCTAATAACATTTCTTCTTCCATAAAACTCTTTGCTGATGATTGTGTTATTTACCGTCAAATTAAAAGCTCTGCTGACCGCCTTACCCTCCAGTCGGACCTTAATCAGATTTCCTCTTGGTGTAACACTTGGCTAATGAAGCTGAATGTAAGTAAATGCAAAATTATGAGAATTTCCCGCCACTCACCCACTCAAGTTTCCTGTGATTATTCACTATGTGATACTACTTTAACCCATATTTCCACATACAAGTACCTTGGTGTGCATATTTGCAGTAACCTTTCCTGGCAAGCTCACGTGGACCATGTCACAAGTAACGCTAACCGTACTCTCGGTTACTTACGTCGCAATTTTTCTATGGCACCCACTAACTTGAAACTTATACTGTACAAAACATTAGTCAGGCCAAAACTTGAATATGCGTCGTCTGTATGGGACCCTCCTCTTAACTCACTAATTCTGAAAATCGAAGCCATTCAAAATCGGGCTGTCCGTTTCATTTTCTCTAACTATCATAGAACCGCAAGTGTAACTCAAATGAAAGCAAATTTAAACTTACCGGGTCTTTCAATTCGTCGAAGAATTTCCCGTCTATGCCTATTCCACAAAATCTACCATTCAAACCATCATCTCAGAGATACGTTGCTTGTACCACCATCTTACATTTCATCCCGCAGCGACCACCAGTTCAAAGTTGGCGTACCCAGCAGTCGCACCAACTTACACTTCGCCTCTTTTATCCCCAAGACTGCTAAGGAATGGAACCACCTTCCCGCTTACATCGCCTCCATTACAAACGCTCACTTGTTTAAAAATGCTGTAATTGATTTTACATTGTAGTGCTGCGTTACCTGTTCTGTTTTTGTTGTGTATCACCCACTCCTCTCTGGAATGCTTCGGCCCTGAGAGTAAATAAATAAATAAATAAATAAATAAATAAATCTCGCTTGTAGTTCCTCTCTAGGAGCCAATATGTTGGTGTTTTTATGTTGCCACTTCAGTTTTCTTGTTCGCGTTTCATTTGTTGCTGATAGTAACCTTGTACCAAAGCTGTTGTGTATCAGATCCCGTTAAGCTGCGGGAAAGTCTATATAGGACAAAGGGGCCGATGCCTTAACGACCAACTCCGAGAACACACCAATTATTATGACAATCTGTGCAAGAGAAACATACGAGAAGGAAATCTCGCTGTGCACTGCAGCAAATGCAATAAGTGCATACCACGGTTCCAGGACACTACGATTTTAGGTAGAAGCATCGATGAGACCACGAGGGAGATTATCGAGGCAAAAGCCATCGAACAATAAGGGGACATGTGCGTCAGCGCTGCGTCTTTAGTGCTCCTGGATAAAGAACTTGGATCCTTGCAGGCCGCAGGCGCGCACCCGTGCATTTCGACACTCTTTAAATGGTGGAATAATATGGGTTTTATGCTGTTTTAGTGAATGCGTTTTTATGCCGTTTCAGTCCTGTCTTTTGTCATTTTATTCTATTTCCTTTTACTTTTTTGACAACGGGAGCCCATATACAGCTTCAGCCTGCTTTTGCATTTTGGTATCAAAGTTTTTTGACAGGTTTTTCCATTGTTGTTTCTTCACCGTTGTTGATCATGACACCTTTAGATGGTTTTAAGCGGCACGTGTCTTAAGAAAGAAAGGTGGGCGTTGCACAAATCTAACCCGTTTCATCTGATTGACCTCTCATTTTTTCTCAGGATTCCTCTGTGTTTTCAGTCACGTTCTTTACCTGAGTTTATCTAGAGTATCAGTGATTTTAGATGGCACATGTAGTAGGACGTTTTGATATCTTCTGAGTCACATGTAAAAAAAATTATTTGTATAAAACTCGCTTATATTTCCAATAAAGCTCAGTTGAAAGTCAGCGCTGTGTTTCGTTCCCTTTTCTGTCCGTCCTTGTTCCGTGTGCGCTGCTAACACCTAAAGTCAGTAATACCCCGGTGTCTGCGGTCGGTTTGGACGGTGCTCCACGGCCTATACTGCTCCAAGGCACTCGCCAGTTGGATGAGGATGCGCTAACTGGCGCCCGGGACGGCGGCTACAATAGTTCCGGGAAGTCAGTGAGTCGGAGCGCTTCTCTCCAATAGGGGACCGGGGCCCCTTGGCCCGGCCCCCCGGGGATTGTTTCGGGTGTATGCCCCAGGCTCCCCTTCTATAGTAGCAGAACTAGCCCTGTTGGTTGGGCTCATTCCTCTTGATGGTGGTAGCCTCTCTGGAGTCCACAGATTGTAGGCCCATCATTGGATGATCCCCCCCCTTTTTTTGTCGTCCGCGGCCGCCCCAGCAGACGCGGTTGGGCCTGGGGTGTTGGGCGGTTGGGGGGATTCCTCGCCTGCCTCTTCGGGGGATGGTTTCACCCGCGCTGTAATTTTTAGACGTAGGAAACCTTTCCGCGATGTATGCGCTACTCCCACTACTTGTAAGACGGCATCTGTGGGGGCCCCCAGGGCTAAGAAAGTCCGTTTCTGTGCGGGGTTGGTGGGTTCACCGTCTCCCAGGCTGGAGAAGTCCATTCCTCCACCTGGGAGCGGCATCACAACGCGTTCTGGCCGCATTCTCCCTCCGCGCTTTCCGCGTCACTCGCCAAACGGGCGTGTCCCCCGAGATGTTCGACCGCGGTTCTTGAGGGAGAGGTCGAGGCCCCCCGTCGGTCCTAATAAGCAGCCACTTTCGAGTGGGGAGATGTCCAGCCCTCCCCAGGTCTCCTCCGATCCACGTTCCTCCTCGGATGTTGGTGGTTCCTCCGCAGTTCTTCGCCAGAGGTCGGTTTCTTGTCTCTTTCGGCTTGGCAGGCTGGCCCGGACCGGCCTTCTTGAAGACAGCTCTTCCGATGAGACCACAAATGGCCCTTCCGCAAGTCATTTCCTGCATACTGCCTGCCCGGACTGTGGCAGGTCTTTTAGTACAAAAATCGGTCTCGGGGTGCGCCGTCGTAGGGAGCACTCGGACCAGCACAATACCGACATCGTGATATTAAGTATAAGGCCAAGACGGTCATTGGAAGAGTCAACTCTTCTAGCCAGAATGGAGGTGGACCTCCTACGTAATGGTCCCAAAAACAATATAAATCAACTTCTACACGACACTTCTCTGAGCGCACATTCGAGGCGATAATGTCGCACAGGCGTTCTGCAGAGTATAGGGAACTAGTGGAGAAACTTTCACATGAGAGGGGCGTGGGGAGTGAGTTGCCGGATGGTCCAGAGGGGAATGATCTCGATAGTTTGGGAGATGGGGTGGGGGTAGTACCGGGGGTAACTGAACCTAGCATCCATGACTCACTGGTTGAAGAACTACGGAAGCTCACCGAAAAGAAATGCCCGAGCTCACACAATGCGGGTGAGCTGTGGGCCGTAGCGAGACTGTTCCTGGATAATGGTGATATTGATAGGAAAGTTAATGACTACTTACGAGCTGTGTTCTACAGGGACAACGGTCCATCTGGACCCAGTAGGAGAGATAAATCAACGAAGGACGGGAAGAAGGTCTGCAGGAGGAAGAGAAGAAGGGAATATGCCAAAGTACAATCCCTCTAGAAGAAGAACCAAAGCACCTGTATTCGACAAGTCTTAGACGGCGAGGTGACCTTTGACGTACCAGACAAGACTTCATTCTTATCTTCATGGGCGCAAGTGATGGAGGCTCCAGATAACCTGCCTCCCCTTCCTTCGAGCGCAAGTCCCCGCTCTACAGGCCAGTCTCCCTTCGGACCTGTCTCCTCTAAGGAGATCAAAAGGGCATTGCCGGCACTAAACTCGGCAGCAGGTCTGGTTGGCTTCCGTCCTGGGGATCTGCGAGCAGTTCCTGCTGAGGTACTCAAGGTAGTCTGAACTCTTTTGATGCTGACACGCCGCGTTCCAGTCTCTCTGACTGGAGCTCGTACAATCTTCATACCAAAGGTCGAGAACGCGACGCAGCCGGGTGACTTCCGTCCCATAACGGTATCCTCGGTCGTCCTTCGCCTCTTCCATAAGATCATCGCATCAAGGCTAGCTGGTCTGCTGGACTTAGATTTTCGGCAAGGAGCTTTCGTGCTCGTCGACGGATGCAGTGAAAAGATCCATATGCTGGCCGGGGCCTTGCATGAGGCCAAGACTAAGTTCAGACCTCTATTTATGGCATCCCTTGATATAGCCAAGGCCTTTGATAGGGTCACCCTTGCAGCCATACTGGAGGGGCTCGAGAGAAAAGGCCTCGACGAAGACTTTGTTAGATATATTAGGGACTTCTGTACATCCGCAAAAACGGTCCTTACTTTTGGAGAGTCCACGAAGCTGGTCCGACCCTCTCGAGGCGTTCGTCAGGGCGATCCTCTCTCCCCCATGCTGTTCAACGCAGTAGTGGATCTCTGGCTGTCGACATGTGACATCGGGGAGGCGTTCCAAAGTGGAAACCTTGAAATAAACGCCATGGCATTCGCGGATGACCTAGTCGTCTTCTCAACTACGCCACGGGGACAACTCCAACTGAAGAGTCTTGAGTCTCTTCTTTCGGCCAGGGGCCTCGCCTTTAATCCAAAGAAATGCTTTTCAGTTGCCATAGTTCCTGATGCCAAGGCGAAAATCGCTAAGGGTGACAACTCCATTTCCTTCTATGTGGGAGGAGAGAAAATCCCCTCAGCAGGTGCCACCACGAAATGGAAGTACCTAGGATTCCAATTTACGCCCTCGGGTTTGGCCGCTACGGAAATTCTACAAGACATGAAGGGTCTCCTAAACAGCGTCAGCCAGGCACCTCTTAAGCACCAGCAGAGGCTGGTGACTCTACGGCATTACCTTCTTCCTCGATTTTATCACCGCTTGGTGTTGGGGCTGGTTTCTGCTAAGTTGCTGCTCAATATGGACAGGGCGGTTAGGCCTGCTACGCGTCTGTGGCGCCTACCAAAGGACCTACCCCTAGGAGCTTTTTATGCCCAAGTCAAGTACGGCGGTCTGGGGATACCTTGTCTACGGACGACTATCCCGGTTCTGAGGAGGCGCAGACTTCAACGGTTACAGTCTTCGAGAGGTCCCTGCTGCAGGACAACGGCAGAGATGGCCTTCATTTCGGATACGATGAAGAGGAATGACAGACTGTGCGTCTTTAAGGGAGAGACGATTGATTCCGGTTCCCTGAACTCAAAATTTTGGAAAAGTCAGCTGTACACCAGCGTAGATGGCGTTGCGTTAAAAGGCTCCGATGATGCTCCAGGATCCACAACTTGGATCGCTGAGGGAACATGTTTACTCACCGGACGAGATTTCATAGTCGTCGTGAAGCTTCATTTCAGCGCCCTTCCAACTCTTTCCAGGACTAAACGAGGCAGACGCCGCCGCGGTGGCTCAGTGGCTATGGTGCTCGGCTGCTGTCCCGAAAGATGCGGGTTCGATCCCGGCCGCGGCGGTTGTATTTCTTTGGAGGAGAAATTCGAGGCCCGTGTACTGTGCGATGTCAGTGCACGTTAAAGAACCCCAGGTGGTCGAAATTTCCGGAGCCCTCCACTACGGCGTCTCTCATAGCCCTAGTCGCTTTGGGACGTTAAACCCCATAAACCAAACCAAACCAAACGAGGCAGGGATGTGGTCAAACAGTGCAGGGCAGGGTGCAACTCGCCCGAGACCATAGGTCATGTCCTCCAAAAGTGTAAGCGCACGGACGGTATCCGCATTCAGAGGCATGACAGCCTCACCAAGTACGTGGCCTGAAGACTCCAAGAGATGGGATACAAGGTGCAGTATGCCCCCTGTACCAAAACCTCCGTGGGCAACCGTTTCCCTGACCTAGTCATCACAAGGGATGGCCAGGTCAGTCTTCTGGATGCCCAGGGGGGGGGGGGGGGGGGGGTGTCCGCTCCCCTGTCGGGAGCTCACGAGGCCAAGGTGAGCAAGTGTATGCTCAAAGACCTGATTCAACAAATTTCTCACGGTTCCAATAGGCCCCTTATCTCTTCACTGACTTTGTCATACAGGGGGGTCTTGCATAGAGATGTGACGGCCTGAAAAAAACACTGCAATTTTGGAAAAAAACCGGGTTTTTTTCGTTTTTTTCAGACGGGGGAAAATGGAAAAAAACATTGAAAATTTCACAATGCAATTTCAAGGTTTTACGATTGCTTGCTTTTAGTTTAGGTTTTAATTTTGGTTTGAAAACAATTACAGCGTGCATCATTGAACGATTGGAGGGCAGTCGTCATCGCCGGTGCCAGGTAGTGCTTTTTAAAACGTTCGTGCTACGAGTACGCGGGTTGAAGGCCAGGTCACATATAAGATCCAGGATTGACTTAAAAACACACTAATACTTGAACTCACGGCTGAAGTAGAACAAAACGGTTGCAAATTCTACAGCGCTACACACATGGCATAAATAACATAGGCTGCTGTGCATGTAAGCTGTTTTAGCCAAATACAAGCCTAGCTGCTTGATTTCCAACGTAGCAGAGTACAGGACATCCGCAGGAATTTGGTACAGGACAGGGGTCTTCAGCGAAGCACGTGACCCCATCTACCTGGCGGCAAGGCATTTACCCCAACCAGTCGCTAACTCGTCTGGCTTGCCGACTGCTGCAGATACCACCATCATCCGCCAGCTGCGAACAAACTGGTTACGTTTCAGGAACGTCCATACAAGGATTCGCAACAGGCTTTCAGGGGAACGCGTTCGAAAGCTTGTGTATGTGCAGTCGAACCTAGCTGTGGACACAGCTTCAATCCATGCTGCTGCGCATAGTGCCGCATCCAGCGACAGTGACTCTGAGTCCTATATGGAGTGACTTAGAGATAAGTTTTCATGTTCCTTTTCTCGGTGCAATAGAACACGAAGTTCATTCCACAAATATGATACTTATACCTCCATAAGAATGGCCTGAGGGGCGAGTTGGTGCATGATGAAATGAACGGCGGCGCAACAAGAAGAACACAACAAGAGAGGGGACACCACATGCGCACACTACCAACTGTTTTATTGCATGGAAAGGAGGCATATTTATACAGCTCAGGCATGACACATATTCGCATGAAGTGAAAATCATTATTTATTTTCTCGGTGCAATAGAACAAGAAGTTCGTTTCACAATATGACATCTATAACTACATATTCGACTGAACTTCTGAGCATTATTATTGATTGTTGTGCTATTGCAAATAAATTTGTTTTTGTCATGTTTTGCAAAATTTCCAATTTTTCATGAAAAAAACCTTGAAAAACACGTTTTTTTTCACGCCATTCAAAGTTTCCTGAAATTTTACTTCTCTAGTCTTGCGCGGGAAACCGTACGTAGAAGCTGGATCCCGTCCGCTGGCGTCATAAAAATGAGCTAAAGATTTTTCTTCACGTTGTAGGATGGGGTTGTGGCTGAGCAGAACCTAGGTCGCTTTGCAACGTTCAGCAAAGGTGCAGGCCAAGCGTTCGGGCTGCGAGCGAGCGTCACACCTCAGGATCGTCGTCTTCTTTCACTACTACAGTTCACCACAGTGAGCGAGCACGGCTGCTACACTACAACGTAAATAATAAACCGTGGGAGCAAGAAGTGTGGAAAATAGATCATTTTGAGGATCGTTGAACAATGCCGAGTTCCTTGTAGAAGCAGCAACTGTAATGCGAGCAAATTTCTTGCCACAACCGCCGCTCAGCTGCCGCTGCCCGGCCGTTGCGGTCCGGCTTGCGCACCTGGCGTCCGCTATATAGCTCCGCTGCCGAGCGCACCGCAACAATGACCATATTTTTTGTTGAGACGATGCTGTTGACAGTAAAGCGATGCCAAAAGCAGGCATTTTATTATAACCCAGGCTACTTCCGAAGCGCTGCCCACCGCGGCTTCGATGCGAAACAGGCCTAGCGACGACCAGGGCAGCCAGAGAGCAGTGCTGTTCGTCGCCCGGCGCGCCCGCGCCCAGCGCCGTTGCCGAAAGCGCGCTACGTGGGCAGGCATGCTTTGTCGCCACCCGAGTACAGCCGGCAGTCTTTCTGATAACATCGCTACTTTGTCTTTTCTGGTGCGAACTTCAGTAGCCAAGCAGCGCGCAGGCGCTGGTGTGCGGTGGCAGTGTTACACCGGATGTGGGCCGGGCATGAGTCTAGCGGCGCAAAGATGCTTGCCGCTCCGTGTCCCTGCTTGCAGTAGGCGGCAGTTCGCAAGCGGCGACTGGTGCGGCGCGCCGGCCAAGTTTTCGCACGTGTCAGCTTGACAGCTAGCAGACTCCATTCGGAGCAGACGACGGTGCCACATTCGAGTCAATATGCGTGCTGTAACCTCGGTCAACTATGGCTAAACAGGCCTCGCTAAGCCGCCATGTTGTGTTGACGACAGAAGCCTCTGATTGGCTTCTTAAAATGACGTTTGCTGTGAGTTGAGGGGGACGCGCGCCGGGAAACCGAAATTTAGTTTTTTTTCGCTATTCAATCAACCCAGACGATGAAACGAACCAAGGTATACTATAGAATGAAGGGTCAGAATTCCAAATACACACGTCGTTCAAAATTTTCGGAAAACATTTCACGACCCCTTTAAGGGTAATAAGTGAATTGCTCTGAATCAGTTGTGCATTAAAGAGAACTACAATGAATCTAGGTGGTTTCCTGCACTGCGGCGTTGTAGGCGATGACGATGTAAGGCAGGATGACGTCTCAGGTCTTGTTTTCGGTGTCGACATACATGGCGAGCATATCGGCGATGGTTTTGTTCGGGCGCTTCGTCAGTCCGTTGGTCTGCGGATGGTACGCAGTAGTCCTCTGGTAGCTTCCCAAGCAACCACCGATATCCTTCGGACGGCCGACAGAGGTCTATTTCGGATGTTCTGTACGTCCGCTGAACATCCGCAAACAGCCGGTAGACGTCCGTCGGCCGTCCGAAAGGTGGCCAAAGGTATACGGTTCGCCCGCCGACGGACGTCCAGTTGAGTACGTCCATTGGCGGATCTTTCTCGAATATTCGCATATATGGTGCATGCGTGCTTTTTTCACTCCGCGCAATGCAATAAAACCAAAAACAATTTGACGCATAGCACGCATATTTTATTGTGGTTGATGATACATCAGCAGAGCAATGGGTTACATTCGGAAAATTTCTTAAATGTGACTCTTCAAATGTGGCAAGCTTGGGACACACATCCGTAATCTTCCCACCCACAGGATTTCTGAAATAAAAAAGAACGCGGCAAACACCAGTCATGTGAAACAAATGGCACAATGCAGTAGCCCAAGTAAAAACATTGGAACCAATAGACGATATGCGAAATGCGCAGCGCCATCTCTCGGCGCTCCGAGAACTAAGTCCTCCATGTTGGGTCGGTATAGAAACCGAAACCGCGGCCCTGCGTTGGGTTAAAACGGCTGCGCTTCGTTTGAAAAGTGGAATGACGATGCGCTCTTACGCTATGCTGTCCACTATGCAATGAAACCACGATGCGTGCCAGAACTAGGTGTGTTCCAGCTTTTCGCTTTTCTATTTTTTCTTTACTCTGTCCCAACGTTTCAGTAACAGCAAATGCCATGTAAGGTATGGTGTGTCAGCGCGCCATTCAGTGCACAGCTTGCGCTTTCTGCGCTGATTTTTCACAAAGCTTTCTAGGTGATTTGCGTTTACATTAAGATACGGACCACAGCCTTTGTTGCCTCTGATCAAAATTAGAAGACGATTTAGTGTATTTATTAACTCTACGGTCGGCCGTGAATATATGTAGACGCATACTTGAGAAACGTAATAGAGAAGGTAATTTTTTTGAGCGTGCCTACGCCTGTGTTCCTCAAGCCTGTATTCTAGTCGCTAAGAAGCACGTTCATTAATGTGCAGGTAAATCGCGGCCATGGGCACTCAGTGCGCTCCATCTAAAAGCCTCGATTGCTCATGCCGTGGCGTACTAAGCGCACTCGAACCACACGCACATTACTGCTTAGTTTGTTACGTGTTCAGTTTAGTTTTTCGCGTGTTCGATTAGTTTTGGAAGGGCTAGCACTCTCTCTGGACCATGGGATTGATGCAAGATCTCACACATTGTTTTCTTATAAAGTCGTACGTGATCGCGCCCGCATATGTTATGCGCGTTAATGCGTCTTTGTGAAGCAATACATCCTCCGCATATGCTTTATTTTTTGAGGATTCCTATACATTCGATATCTCTGTCGGCGAAAGTCTGAAAAAAAATATAGCTACTTCATTGTGAAGGCGGGACGCATTTCCAAGCTAGAAAGTTTGTGCAACATTTTTCTGAAAACGCTTCAGGCCATCAGATTTTATTATCGTTGTGGCAAGCTGCAACAGCTTGCTTCGCAACAAAGAAATTTGTGTAAGTTTTGGGAGGAAGCGAATTAAGTGTCGGAGGCAACCGAACATGCGAATTTCACCCCCGCATACACAGCTTGACCAGCGTATCGAGTCCGTGCAGGCACCTACAGCTGTACGCTCTTTCTCTAATCAAGCCGCCGCGGTAGCTCAGTGCTTATCTAAAAAAAAAAAAACTGCGTCTTTGCTTACAATGTTTTGAGTTATATGTGCCCACTTTCCTCTTGTTAATATCGCCTGACAACAAAGCAATACTCGCTTCAACTGCGTCTTAAGCAAGACGTGGTTTCAACGAATTGCGGCAAAAACCAGCCGGCGCCGGGCTCTGAAACGGTGACGTTGAAAACCGCGGATGTGCATTGTACATTGCACTAAAGGAATCACATTACGCAGCTGGTCGAGGGTCCTGTGTGAATATACTGCAATGCACGAAGCTCCTGGCGTCGGCGCGATCGAAAGTTCACACTGTCACAGAAGTTTGTCAAGACATCTGTGCACTCAGCGCAAAATAACCGCTCGCTACCCCACCAGATGGAATCGCGTCCACCTGGGAATAAAATAGCCATGATAATGCGTGATGCTTGGACCGGTGCTTTAATGCGCGAATTAAAATGACAGTGGTGCAGAGTTCGACTTGCCAACACATTTCCCAGTGCCGATTCTGGCTATCAGCGTCAGACTTCAAGCGAAGCTCAGGACGTGGTAGGAGGAAGTTGGTGCTTACTGAAAGCACCTACATTTGTTAAAAGATCAGCAGTGAAAACAACGCAGCAGCTGAAGCAATTGCCTGTTGAAATTTCACACGCAAAATACCGATATCAAGAATGTACGCATAGCAAACGATGCTGCAGCTCGACGAGCTCGCCCGAACCAAGATGGAAACCGGAAGTTGTGGGCGCGGTGTTGCCAGACCACCAAGCAATTTCGCATATCGTCTATTAATAGAAGTGTTTAATGCTGCAAGTATAACAGACAATGCACTTTAACAAACACCTCAATAAGTATAAGGCAATAACAGCTCTCACTTTTCCACACCATATCTGACAATGTATCTGTTCTTTATTTATTTTCATGGGCCTTAGGGCACTAACCAGCGCAGCACTGTACGCGACTGTGCACAGAAAGCTACAAAGCTTCCGTTCCGAACCACTGCGACCTCACGTGCTTGCTATGGTCTGCCTTTCGCGCGTTGTCACTCTTTATATAGGCACAGTGAACATAGCGATGCCTTAAAAATTAACAAGATGCGAAAACACTCCGTCCCGCAACTTTGAAGAGGAGTGGGAATAAGTCGCGCGAGTTGAGGGCTCCCGCAGCTGTGTGATGTAGGCTCCCGAAAGTGTGAGAACAGCACACACTTGTGGAAGCCATCTCCTCGCGCTTACTGCTCCCATTGTCCTGTGAACGAATGTTATATGACCATGCTGCATTGTCCTAGAAGCAAAGTTCCAAGAAGTGTACTGAATACATACCTTCGTAGGCAATCACATGTGCACTAAGCCTTCTTTACACCAAGGTCGACGCAGTACGGGATTCCGGTGTTCCAGAAGAGCTTCAGGCGCTTCCCGTATCTTTCGAATTGCTTAAGTTACATACAACTTTCGTCCACAGACCGACCAAAGCCACATTTTATAATAACAGAGCTATAAAGATCTGCGTGACAACACTACGCGACATACCAACAACAGCGCTACGGAGCCGTACTGATGGATTGGATTGGTCTGACCGCGAACTGACATCTATGATGATGGTGATAGCAGAATGCACGTGAGTTTTGATGCTTACGAATGGTTTCAATGGCAAGTATAGCTAGCAAAACAGTGGACATATCGCAAACTCCTCTAATTTGGAGAAGTTTTATAAATAGAAAACTAGGCATTGAGTTCTTGCAAAATTCTGAAACACCTGCTTCTCCTCTTAGATAAATTTAGCTCGTTGGCGGCTCCTGCACTGCAGGTAGGAGTGGAATTATGGTGTGGAATCGTACCAATTTACAAACGTCTTCACGTCAAACCCTCCAACTGATGCAAATAAAACAGTATACATACACGAAAGACTAGAATTTTCTGTGAAATAAAAAACGTCCATACTCATGGCCTGGAAAAATACTCGACCTTACATCCTTCGGACGTCCACCTCGTCTCTCATGCGGATATACAAAAGTGGACACTGTCCGTACGTCCGGCGGATGTACGAATACAGATATCCGAAATCGGATTGTGTTCATACGTCCGATGGACGTCCGATCTCGGCAAAGGACGTTCGGATCTAGCTCGTACGTCCGACGGATATCTGTGGTTGCTTGGGAAGGGCTTGGGTTTTGCTGTGCGCGATTTCAAATTATTAACAATGCGTTGTCTTCATGGGGGGGGGGGGGTGAGAGCATTCAAGGCACATCAACGGATGACGGGCTGCAATGCAGTCCTGGTAAAAAGGGCTGCCCGTCATGAGGTTGGCGCCGACTAACACTAGTGTACCACTTGCACTTTCTCAGTGGGAATCCGGCAACTCCCTCTTACGCGCGTCACTGTTCGGACAAGTTAGTTTGAATTGGCTGATCGCGGAGCAGCTGGTGTGCAGAGCTGCCTCACACGTCCAACGGTGGAGGTAGGCAAAGTAGCCTCATGCAGTCTCCCAGCACACCAGCGGCGGGAGGTGGGTGGACCGCAAAAAAAATAGCCAAATGCCTCGTCAACTAATTAGTGACGCGCATGAATGGATTAACGAGATTCCCACTGCCCTCGGGCCAAATCTTTTATTTTGCTATTGGGCTTATACCCGCGATACATTAGTGGTGCGGGAGAGGCAAATTTTCTTATTCATTTTTGACGCCTCAACTACCATTTGTCCCTATCTACTAAAGCAATCATCATCACGTCGGAGAGGATGAAGCATGAGAAGATCATGGATGTACTGAGGCAGATTGACCCAGTGGATCTAGACATAAAAGAGACCACTATGCGACAAGGGAAAGAGGGAATAGTGATGACGTCCACTCATCCGGAGTCGCTGGAGGTCATTAAGAACCACATTACGAACAACCCGAACATGAAAGACCTCCAAGTCAAAGACGCCAAAGGAAGAAAGATTGAGGTGAAGATAGTGGGGATTGAGGAGGAGACGGACATCAACTCACTATCTGAGAGAATCGTAAGGCAGAACAACCTGAACTGCACTGAGGAGGACATCGAGGTGAAAATTTTCTGGAACGGACGGAATGGAAAGACCGCAGTCCTGGCACTCAACCGCAAAGGCTACAACGAACTGAAAGAAAAAACCCACGTGAGCATCGGATGGGTGCGATGCCCCATCTACGTCATCAAAGCGTATCAGCAATGAAGCAAGCCATGAATCTTCAACCTCTTGCTACACGTAGAAAGTTCGCCCGGTTGTCATTATTTCACACCTTATACTATAGCGAAACGCCATTCTCCCGAAATCATATCTTTCCTGCACCTCATTGTTCAGCTCGCCGGGATCATGCGCATAAGGTACGTCCGATTTTCGCTCGCACACTAAAATATCAGAAGTCACCGCTGGTTTTGTCAATAAATGAATGGAACTCATTGCCATCCAGCATTGTCGGCCATACTGAATTATCATCTTTTCAAACAGGTTTACTAACATTTTTGAACACGGAAAATGCATCATAGAGTGCTAGATGATTCACCGTGTCCGTGACTTTTTGGCGGGCCTTTTTTTGCTGAACAGCTCCGGAGCCTCTTTTGTGTGCCATTGTATTTTTAGTTACTTATTTTGCCCTAATTATTACTCATTTGTTTGAACGTGTTGAATTTTGCGGTTTCAATGTGTTAGACTGCAATTAACCAAATGTTACCCAAACTCTGCCTTCTGTATATTTACCACCATTTGTTATGAGTTGATTTGTTATGTGTGCTTTCTTTTAATCATTCCCCCCCCCTATGTAATGCCCTCTTCTGGGTCTTTAGGGTAAATAAATAAATAAATAAATAAATAAATAAATAACATCAGACTCCCCCGATGCACGAAGTGCCCGAGCTTTGAACATAGCTCCCAGGGGTGCAGACAAGCCGAACGATGTTTCAACTGTTCACGGAAGGGCCACAAGGCAGACGAATGTGAACATGAACCATTCTGCCTTCTGTGCAGCAATGCAGGAATCCCAGAGGAGAAAACAGGCCACTCTATGATGTCCTTCTTTTGCCCAAGGTACTTGAAGAAGGCAAAAGAAGAAAAGGAAAGGGCAATCCAAAGATTGACTTAAAACTGAATCCTCATCATGGCAGGTCCGACCACGCCTCAAGATCTCGAAGATTTGGGAACAGATGCTTTAAGTATTATTCAAGTTAATCTCGGGAGGTCGTTTAAAGCTAGTCAAACCCTCCAATACTTTCAGGACGAACGTCATAGTATAACTTGCATGCAAGAGCCGTACCATCTGAACAGCAATATCATTCCGTTTCATATCAAACATAAGATTTTAGCATGTGCCGAGAATCCTAAGACGGCAATAATCATACATGCTCAGACCATCCAGGTCTTTCCAATTCAGGTCGGAACGTGTATGATAGTTGCAAAAATTACGAAGGCAGCGAAATCATTTATTATCATAAACTGTCATAAAGCCAAATGAGGAGATAACCCCTTTTATTAATTTAATTGATCAAACAATAGCGGAGCATACAAACGAAGACATAATCATAACGGGAGATTTCAACGCCAAAAATACAGTGTGGGGTAGCAAAGAGAACGACGAGAAAGGAGACTAGATGTTTGAGTTAATTACGAGGAACAGTCTAGCGATACTCAACGACAAGAACTCACCACCCACTTTCAAAACAACTAGAGCAAAGGGGTGGATTGACCTTACTATCGTCAGTGAAAGCCTTTACTCGAGTGTCACTGACTGGGCAGTTCTCAAAGATGTTAACTATAGCGATCACAGGTACATACTAACAAGAATTTCGGACATTAAGCAACCAATTAGATACCATATAACATTAAAAGGGAATCAGAAAATACTAGAAATCCTGAGTAAAGAACCGTGGTTCGAAGAGCAATTCAGACTCACGACGCAAGAAGCAATTGACCAAAACATTAATATACTGTACAACAAAATAGGAACTCTGTAACGGAAACACAGATCGAAGCTGAAAACTAGTAAACACAAATTAAATTCTTGGTGGTCAATTGATCTAGAAATGGAGAGAAAGATAGTCAGGGCTATGAGAAAATGTTATCAAAAAGCACAGAGAGAACTTAGACAAGAGTACAGGGAACAGTACTATAAAGAACATGCAGTGTACAGCAACATGATCGCTCAGGCCAAAAGTAAAAGTTGGGATACCCTGTGTTCGGAAACGGTAAAAAACCCTTTCTCGCTACCCTACAACTAGCGAGGAAACAACTGAAAACACCAGTCGTAATTCCCAGTATGACGAAACCGGATGGTCAACGAACTAACTCTGAACGAGACAATAAGTTTCATTCTGGATACACTCTTTGAGACAGAACAGGGAGATGGGAACATAGAGGAGCCGCAAGTCTGGCAAAACAGTCCATCAATACAGAGCACGATGGAAGAAAGACAACAAGGAACAAGAGAGGAGAATGAAGGACATGAAACAACTAAGGAAATAAGTGCAGATGGCACAAACACAGAGCACAAAAGAGCAACAAACAGGACAGACGAATTTGTCCCTAGTGCCACAACCAATTGGACTTGCCAACACGACCAGAATAGAGGGGTACCAACAGAGATTCTTTTCGCAGAAAACGAAGTCGATGAGGTATTTAAAAATTTAAGGAAAGACGTCACTCCAGGCCCTGACAAACTCAACACAACATTTATACAAACCATGTACAAAGCTCACAGAAATTACTTCATGACACTATTCAATGCATGCTTAACATTAGGATACTTCCCAAAAGAATGGAGGACATCAACGATAATATTAATTCCTAAAGCAGATCAGCAACAAAAGATTGGAATAGAAAAGTATAGAGCAATAGCTATAAATTCAATATTAGGAAAAGTGCTAGAAAAATTATTTAAAGACAAAATATACCACTTTTTACATAAAAACCACATGTTCGCAAAACACAAATACGGATTTAAGCACAGAACATCCACAACAACAGCACTCAACGAAATCAAAAAACGAATTACACACGCAAAACTTGACAACTATGGAATGGCAATCATCTCGCTAGACATCAAAAACGCATTCAACTCTATTAGGCCATCAATCGTCACTAACAAAATGAAAAATCTCCACATTCAAAGCAACCTAATCGACATTACAGATAGTATGCTAAGAAACAGGAAAATTCAATACGAAACTGAAACAGGAAATATCGTGAAACATTTAAAGCATTGGATCACCACAGGGATCGCCACTTAGTCCTCTATATTGGAACCTGACCATCTCGGACATTTTCTCCATTCCAAGACCACAAGACACTCATCTTCAAGCATTTGCAGACGACATCACAATACTTATCAAGTTCAAATCAAGGAAGGATCTAGAAACTAAGGCCAACAACATGTTGGAAAAAATACATCACTGGGGACAAACACAATGCCTCAAATTCAATCCGGAAAAATCGAAATTTATGACAATCGGGAAGGACTACGGAGGCCGTCCCCGAATTATCAAAATGGATAATAACAAACTTAAGGCAACACAAGAAATGAAATTACTAGGAGTCATATTTGACTCAAAATTGTCATTTCTACCGCACTTGAAGTACATAAAAGACAAAGTACAAACACTCACCAACAACCTAAACAGATTCTCAGGGACAAACAAAGGAATGAAGCCGGAGACATTACAGAAAATATACGTCCGAGGAATTGAAAGACAAATAGTCTATGCATCACAAGTATGGCATGAAGATAAAGTTGCAATTAGAAACAAAATCAGGTCGATACAAAGAACACCACTCATATTAATAACAAAGGCATGCAGAACAACACCCAACATAGCACTAAACATTATCGCAAACATTCCACCCATACACCTCAAAATTGAACAGGAAAACGAACTATACAGAATAATGCACGAAGGAAAGCCTTTCCAATGGGAAGGCGAAACATTTACGGGGAAAGAAATAACAGACAAACAAGACTTATGGGACTATCACCCAGCACAGAAATTAACATACAACTATTCGGAAACCATAAACACACATACAGAATTTAACATATACACAGATGCTTCGCAAACAAACGACAGAGTAGGAGCAGCATTTGTTATATATGACAGAACAGGAAAACTAATCGAACAAAAACAGTACGCGCTACCTAAATATAGCAACAATTTTGAAGCCGAAACGGTAGCAATCCTACAAGCTGTCGAACACATTTTGCGAAAGGAGGGCAATCACTCATACCAAATTCTGACAGATAGTTTAAGTACTCTGAAAGGTCTAAAGAATTTTAACAACACAAATCCTTTTGTTCATGCAATAAAAGAGAAAATGCAAAGAAATACAAAGCATGAAATATATTTGACCTACATTAAAGGGCATAGTGGAAACGTAGGGAACGACACCGCAGATGAATTAGCGAAAAGAGCCTGGAAAGTAGGAGAGAGAATACAGACACCCATAACAAAGCACTTCATTAAACAACACTTGAAGAAACGAATCATGGATAATTGGAACAAAATCTGGACAGAGGAAGGCAAAAAATAATACACTTATCAGTGGGTCAAAAATACCAAAAACATTCCAATGCACTTCCCCACAAACCACTACACAACACAAGCCATCACCAGACATGGCAGATTCCCATTCTACCTTACAAGATTCAACATTTCAAACGACGCCAAATCCACATGTGGAGAAGAACCATCTGATTTCGACCATTACTTAGAAAACTGCACAGCGACACGAGAACAAAGAACTAAATTAGCTAAAATTTTAGGACCAAATCTGCAATTACGAAAGCCCGAAATAATAAAAACATTAGAAACACTAAATATTTTAAGAAAAATGGTCCAAGTCATCATCGAAAAGTCCTACGACAACTAAAAGTCCAACAGGTATTGCCCTCTGAAGTAAACTCCAAGGTCGTGAGGCCGGAGGCGCAAAGACTTCTAAGAGGGCAAAACCTAATCAAACATAAAATACACGAAAACAAACACAACAAGACAGATGTTGAGAACAAAGGAACGAGGGCAAGGAGAGGAAACAACGTGAGACACGAGCCTAGTAGTAGCAAGCAATCAGGAAAAGACGAAGTATGCAGTCATCTAGTCCACCAACAAGGAACCTGATAAATACAACTAAAGGAACTCCAAAGAAGAAGAAAACTCTGACATTGTTGTACCAGAAGAACTCCAACCAGAAAGAAGGAAGACGAGTCAACAGTAAGACAGAAGAAAGGAACTTAAAGAAGGAACTGCATTCACACCATATCAGAAGGAGGAAAACCCAACTAGGAAGAAGAAAGCTGCGGCAACATCACAACAGGCAGAAAACTCCTAAGAGGCAGAAGCCCTGTTATCGTAACGCCAGAAAAAACTCCAGCCAGAAGAAGGATGACGAGTCAACAGTACCCAGAGGGAAGAAGCTCCAAAGAAGGAAGCTAAATCGACACATCAGAGGAAGAAAACCCAACTAAGGAAGAAGAAGCATGCGTCAACATCACAACAGCAGGAAGAGAACCCCCAAGAAGAAAAACCTACGTAAACATCACACCAGAAAGGAAACTCCAAACAAGAAAACGGAACTATGTCAACATTGTACCAGAGGGAAGGAACTCCAGAGAGAAAGCAGCGCCAACAACGCACTGAAGAGGGACGCTTCAAACAAGGAAGAAGATCGCCAGTCAACATCAACATCATACCAGAAGAGGGAAACATCCGAAGAACTTGGACAACATCACACCAGAAGGAGGGAAACTCCAGAAGGAAGCTGCGGCAACATCACAAGAAGAAGAAAACTCCTAAGAGAAGAAGCACTGTTATCGTAACGCCAGAAAGAACTCCAGCCAGAAGAAAGAAGACGAGTCAACAGCGCCCAGGACGAAGGAAGCTTTAATAAAGGAAGCTGCATCAACACCACCTCAGAGGAAGAAAACCCAAGTAAGGAAGAAGCATGCGTCAACAACACAGCAGCAGGAAGAGAACTCCCAAGAGGAAAAACCTACGTAAACATCACACCAGAAAGAAAACTCCAACCAAGGAAACGGAACTATGTCAACATTGTACCAGAGGGAAGGAACTCCAGAGAGAAAGCAGCGCCAACAACGCACTGAAGAGGGACGCTTCAAACAAGGAAGAAGATCGCCAGTCAACATCAACATCATACCAGAAGAGGGAAACATCCGAAGAACTTGGACAACATCACACCAGAAGGAGGGAAACTCCAGAAGGAAGCTGCGGCAACATCACAAGAAGAAGAAAACTCCTAAGAGAAGAAGCACTGTTATCGTAACGCCAGAAAGAACTCCAGCCAGAAGAAAGAAGACGAGTCAACAGCGCCCAGGACGAAGGAAGCTTTAATAAAGGAAGCTGCATCAACACCACCTCAGAGGAAGAAAACCCAAGTAAGGAAGAAGCCTGCGTCAACAACACAGCAGCAGGAAGAGAACTCCCAAGAGGAAAAACCTACGTAAACATCACACCAGAAAGGAAACTCCAACCAAGGAAACGGAACTATGTCAACATTGTACCAGAGGGAAGGAACTCCAGAGAACAAGCAGTGTCAACAGCGCACTAAGAGGGACGATCCAAACAAGAAGAAGATCGCCACGTCAACATCAACACCATACCTGAAGAGGGAAACCTCCGAGAAGAACCGGGCAACATCACACCAGGAGGAGGGAAACTCCAGAAGGAAGCTGCGGCAACATCACAAGAAGAAGAAAACTCCTAAGAGAAGAAGCACTGTTATCGTAACGCCAGAAAGAACTCCAGCCAGAAGAAAGAAGACGAGTCAACAGCGCCCAGGACGAAGGAAGCTTTAATAAAGGAAGCTGCATCAACACCACCTCAGAGGAAGAAAACCCAAGTAAGGAAGAAGCCTGCGTCAACAACACAGCAGCAGGAAGAGAACTCCCAAGAGGAAAAACCTACGTAAACATCACACCAGAAAGGAAACTCCAACCAAGGAAACGGAACTATGTCAACATTGTACCAGAGGGAAGGAACTCCAGAGAAGAAGCAGTGTCAACAGCGCACTAAGAGGGACGATCCAAACAAGAAGATCGCCACGTCAACATCAACACCATACCTGAAGAGGGAAACCTCCGAGAAGAACCGGGCAACATCACACCAGAAGGAGGGAAACTCCAGAAGGAAGCTGCGGCAACATCACAGCAGAAAGAAAACTCCTAAGAGGAAGAAACCCTGTTATCGTAACACCAGAAACTCCAACCAGAAGAAGGAAGATGAGCCAACAGCACGCCAGAAGGAAGAAAGCTCCAAAGAAGGAAGCTGCATCAACACCCCATCAGAGGAAAAAACCCAACTAAGGAAGAAGCCTGCGTCAACATCAGAACAACAGGAAGAGAACTCCCAAGGAAAACCCACGCAAACACCACACCAGGAAGGAAACTCCAACCAAGAAAACGGAACTATGTCAGCAAGTACCAGAGGGAAAGAACTCCAGAGAAAAAGCAGCTCCAACAGCGCACCGAAGAGGGATGCTCCAAACAAGGAAGAAGATCGCCACGTCAACATCAATATCATACCTGAAGAGGAAACCTCCAAAGAAGAACATGGTGAACACCACACCAGGAGGGAAACTCAAGACGGAGCCACACTAACAATCCACGAGAGGAAAGAAAACCCCAGACGAAAAAGCAGTGTAACACCGCACCGAAAAAAGAAGATACTCCAAAAAAGAAGGAAGCAGTCAACTTCTACCACGAAGAAAAATCCAATCAAAGAAGGAAGATGTCCAACAGCACATCAGAAGAAGGAAAACTTGAAGACAGCGTGAGGAGAAAAAAAAACTTTTTTTGACCAATAAACGCCGCTGGGTCGGGCTGTCCCCTTGGCTGTGGGGACGCTGATGGTAGATCAAACGTTTTTTCTTTCTTTTTTCTCTCTCTCTCTTTTCTAACCCTTTCAATACTTTCTTTCGGCACTAGTCCGTTTTAATTTATTTCTCCCATTTCCATTTCTTCATTTCCCTCTACCCGCGGTACTTATGTGGAGCGGGGAGTCCTCCTTAAAGGACTCATCTACCATCTGTCCCTATCTACTCCCGCGATACATCAGTGGTGCGGGAGAGGCCCAATCTAGGGTCTCAATCTACTCTGTCCCTATCTACTATGGTAAGGAGCCATTCAAAAGGCCGCAGAGCAAAAAGAAGAAACTTAGCAGCAAGGAATCACATCAATCAACCTGTGGATCAGACACAGAGATTGAATCCATCGGCTCGGAAGAGGAGAGACAAGTCCAGCAAAGACAGAACCTCTCAAGAAACAAGCAGCCTTCAAGAGGGCCCCAGCAGGATGAAGGCAGCGACAAGGAGGAGCTTGAGTCGATGCTGACTAGACTGTCTAGGATTGACAGGAACATCTTCAGCAGTCTTGTCAAAGTTTCACAGATGACAGCGACAGATGAGAAGGTTGGAGGACTCATCGATAAAATTATCAATGAAGTTTGCAGGCTCAAAGCATCAACAATGGAAGCCACACATGAGAACGAGTTTCTCAGAGGCCAACTTGCAGAGCGTAAGGCTCAGACGCAGTTCCCCACCTTTTCTGAAGTGGTGAGGAACTCGAGGCCATAAAATCCGGATCTGGAGACGAAACCCGAACACGAGACAAAAGCCATCATAATGACGTCAAAGAGAAGGAAGAAGGAAAAAATCCTTGAAGAGCTCAAGAAGAGTATGGACCCTATGGAGATGGATCTTAAAGGGACGACAATGAGACCCGGGAAGGAGGGCGTGGTGATCGTCTCTTCTGATCCCCCCTCTCTGGAAAAAGTAGCCGAAAAGATAAGGAACGAAAGTAGTCTTCATGACCTGGAGATCCAGCACCCCAAAGGATGACGAATGGAGATGAAGATCGTCGGGGTAGACCAGGACATGGTAGATGAAGAGATAGTCACAAGAGTCATCTGCCAAAACAACTTGCAATGCCAAGAAGAGGACATTGAGATCAAAACTAAGTACAGAGGACGCTATGGCAAGAACGTCATCATCGCAATTAGCAAGCAGGCGTATGAAGGTTTGAAGGACAGAACGCACATAAACATCGGCTGGGAGAGGTGTGCCCTGTACGACAATGTTTTTGTTACAAGATGCACCAAGTGTCCCTCTCTTGATCATTCGGGAAAATTCTGCAGAGCACCAGAAAGGTGCGTCAACTGTTCAAAAGTTGGGCACTCGGCTACAGAATGTGACAACGAGGCATTCTGTTCGGCGTGCAAAAACGTGGGACGTTCAGAGGAAGAGGTCAACCACCCTTTGCTTTCAGTCTACTGTGAGCTACTGCAAAGGAAGGTTCAAGAAGAAAAGAAGAGAATTCTGCAGAGAATGTTCTAATCGTCATCACCATGGCGGGATCTACTTCCTATGTGTGGAAACATCAAGACGGTGCAACGGCAGACCGAACAGGAGAAGAAGCGATGAAAGTAATTCAGGTTAATTTGGGGCGGGCCTTTAAGGCCAACCAGTCACTTAGAGATTATTTTGAAGACCAGCAACATGATGTGTCTTTAGTACAGGAGCCATATAGTCTAAATGATAAAATAATCCCATTTCAATCAAGCATAAAATAATTGCAAGTAAGAAAAACCCCAAAACAGCAATCTTAGTGCATAAAGATATTATACAAATATTTCCCATTAAGGTTGAGGAGAAACTGATTATTGCAAGGTTAACAAAAGGCGATAAAAAATTTGTAGCTGTATATTGCCACCTAGCATTGCCAGGTGGCGCATAGCTGCTGACGACGAAGAAGTAGGGCTCGCGCCGTGTGGAGTCTGTCGCCGTGGCCTTGTCTGTCTTCGCACTTGTTATTAAAGCCCCCGTCGTCAACAAGTACGTTACAGTCTGGTGGAGTGTGCCGGGTACCCGTGAGCCCATGCAAGAGACCCCTCCAGGAAGCCGTCGCGCCAGCCCTGTACCACTTGACACCCCGGTACATCGCTACAGTCGGAGGATCCAGGGACTGCCTTCGGAGGTAGGACTAGTCGAGAGCGGCGCCATGGAGACAGCCACTCCTCCTCCTCTGCAAACTGCCGCTGCCGCGCCATCCCACTACACCTTGCAGACTCCGCGGATTCCCAAGACGTTCCGTGGGGAACTTTTTGAGGATGTGGAGGACTGGCTCCTTCATTTTGAGCGCGTAGCTGCGTTTAACCAATGGGACGACGCAGCCAAACTCCGGAACGTTTACTTCAGCCTCGAGGATGGCGCTCGCACCTGGTTTGAAAACCGAGAGGACGTTTTAATCACGTGGCATGAGTTCCGTCGTCGGGTGCTGGAGGCCTACACAAGCGTGGATCGTCGTGAACGAGCTGAGCGTGCACTACAATCTCGCATCCAGCTGCCGAACGAAAGTGTCCAGATGTACGTCGAGGACATGACGCGCCTCTTCAGAAGAGCTGACCCGGCCATGCCGGAAGAAAAGAAACTTCGGCATTTGATGCGTGGCGTCAAAGAGCAGCTTTTCGCAGGCCTCGTGCGCAGCCCACCATCGACCGTTGCTGCATTCTTTACAGAGGCCACTACGATGAAAAAGGTGCTGCAACAACGTTCTGCGACCTACGACCGGCCCGTGCATGCTGCTGCTGTCACCGCATCGTTTGCTACCTCCGGGAGCCACCCTGACGATCTGCGTGAACTTATTCGCACCATCGTGCGTGAAGAGGTCCTGAAATTTTGCAGCCCTTCGCAGCCAGCGCTAGGTTCGATTTCTGCTCTTGTTCGCGAGGAGGTGCAACAGGCGTTCAGGGCTCCTTCTGTCGAAACACCTCCTCTACCAGGAGACTGCCACCGCCCCACCTATGCTGAAATTGCGAGGCGCCCGGCTGCGGTTTCGCCGCCAACATTTCCGGTAACGCCTCCTGAGCCGCGGTCCTCAGTTCCACCAGTGCAGTATTTCGACGATCGCCGAGCGCCCTTGCGGAAGGCCGATATCTGGCGCACACCTGGTAACCGGCCACTCTGCTTTCACTGCGGAGAACCAGGACATCTCTACCGTAACTGCTCTTATCGGCGCCTCGGTCTGCAGGGCTTTCGAGCCGATTCGCCCAGACCCCTGTTTGGCCATCGGCCCCCTGCCATTGAAGACTTCCTAGCGGAACAGCGAATTTCAGCCCGCACGCCGCATCACCCGCGCTCATCGTCTCCGAGGCGCTCTTCCGCGAACCCCCACAGCCCCTCGCGAGCAGCACAGGGTCGCTCGCCCAGCCCTCGCCGGGAACACTGAGACCAGCGACCTTCGGGGGCGAGGTCGCTGGGAGTCGCTGCGCTGAAGACCTCCCGTCGCCGCCGCTACGTTCCGACCGTGAACAGATGGCACCGTCATCCGACCTAGACAGCCCAGTTTCTTTGGACATACCTGTTCTTCTCGACGGTCACAGAGTCAGTGCATTAGTGGACACCGGGGCCGACTATTCAATTATGAGTGATAAATTGGCAACTCTTCTGAAAAAAGTGCTTACTCCATGTTCTGTGGTGCATCTTCGTACAGCCGGTGGTCATCTCGTTACCCCAAAGGGCATTTGCATGGCTCGCGTTCAGATTCACGGATCTACGTTCGTCATCAGTTGTGTAGTTCTGTGCAATTGCTCCCGCGATCTCATTATCGGCATTGACTTTCTGCGGGAGTATGGAGCTGTTATCGACCTCCGGCAACGAATCATCACCTTTTCGACCAGTCAAGCCACCCACCTCGCCGACTCTTGCCACCGCAGTGCCGGCCTTCGTGTTTCTCCTGACAGTGTCACGTTGCCGCCACGGAGCAGTGTTTTGGTTGAAGTCACCTGCAACGACTTGCATGACGCACAAGCAGTCGCCGAGGCTAACTGTTCACTCCTGTTTACTCAAGGCATCTGTGCCGCTCGCAGTCTACTGACGCTTCGTGGTGGCCGGTCTGCGGTCCTGGCAACTAATTTTTGTAATGAATACCGACACCTTTTTCAAGGAACCGCTATTGCTTCTGCCGAACCTGTTGTCGATACTCCTGTTTGTTTTGCGTCCGCGGCAGCCGGCACTGTCGAGCCCTCCCTTGAAAACGTCGACATAAACTGCCACCTGCCTCGGGAACAACGACTGGCTTTGGAGCAGCTGCTGAAGGTATACAAGCCGTGCTTCGCTTCTTGCTCGAAGGTTCGTCAAACACCCGATCACGCAGCACCGCATCATCACCTATGACGACGCTCGCCCTATACGACAGCAGCCTTACCGTGTTTCTGCTAAAGAACGGGCAGTTATTCAAACCCAGGTTCAGGAAATGCTTGATGATGGCGTTGTTCAACCTTCCCAAAGCACGTGGTCTTCGCCTGTCGTCCTCGTTAGGAAGAAGGACGGCACTCTCCGGTTTTGTGTCGACTATCGCAAACTGAACAGAGTGACCAAAAAAGACGTCTACCCGTTGCCGCGCATTGACGATTCGCTGGATAGATTACGGCGCGCTAAGTACTTCTCATGTATTGACTTGAAGAGCGGCTATTGGCAAATTGAAGTAGATGAACGGGACCGCGAAAAAACCGCTTTTGTGACTACAGATGGCCTCTATGAATTCAAAGTGCTTCCTTTCGGTTTGTGCTCCACCCCGGCTACGTTTCAAAGGATGATGGACACCGTCCTCACAGGTCTCAAGTGGCAAAGCTGTCTTGTCTACTTGGACGACGTCGTCGTTTTTTCGGAAACGTTTGATCAACATCTCCAGCGCCTGCGGGCTGTCCTCGACGCTCTCCGCTCGGCTGACCTTACCCTGAAGCCCCAGAAGTGTCATTTCGGTTACGAAGAGCTCAAATTTCTGGGCCACGTTGTGAGCGCTGAGGGAGTGCGGCCGGACTGCCGCCGTCGCGCGGTTTCCCGTTCCAACCGACAAGAAAGCTGTCCAGCGCTTCCTGGGTCTCTGTGCGTACTATCGGCGCTTTATTGCGGACTTTTCCACGATTGCCGAGCCGTTGACGCGCCTCACCAGGAATGCCACCTCCTTTGTCTGGACCTCTGAGCAACAGGCCGCTTTCTCTACGCTCCGCCAGCGGCTTCAAACACCTCCCGTTCTTGCGCACTTCGACGAAGATGCCGATACCGAGGTCCATACCGACGCCAGTAACATCGGTCTTGGCGCTGTCCTTGTTCAATGCCAAGAGGGCCTTGAGAGGGTTATCGCCTATGCTAGCCGTACTCTCTCCCGTGCCGAGAGCAATTACTCCACGTCTGAAAAAGAATGTCTTGCGGTCGTGTGGGCCACCATGAAGTTTCGCCCTTATCTATACGGCCGCCCATTCAAAGTCGTAACCGATCACCACTGCCTATGCTGGCTGGCAAATTTGCGAGACCCATCTGGACGCCTGGCACGCTGGAGCTTACAGCCCCAGGAATTTGACATCACTATTGTGTACAAGTCCGGCCGCAGACACGAAGACGCCGACACACTGTCGCGTGCACCAGTTGATATTGGCGACGTAGCGCCCGATGACGACAGGGGCTTCCTTGGTACGCTCACCGCCTCCGACCTACTGACCCGGCAGAGGGCGGACTCGGAACTTCGCCCTCTCATTGACGCCCTTGTAGGTACCGATACGGCTATACCTCGCCACTTCTCTCGACGTCTTGGCTCCTTCTGTTTGCGGCAAGGCCTCTTGTACAAGAAGAACTCGAGAGGCGACGATAGACCTTACCTTCTGGTCATTCCAGCTGATCTCCGAGCTGATGTTCTTTTCGCCTGCCACGATGAGCCCACATCTGGCCACTTGGGCTTTTCACGTGCGCTCGCCAGAGTGCGGAACATGTACTACTGGCCTGGACTTCCTGCTGATGTCAAACGCTACGTTAAAAGCTGCCGAGAATGCCAGCGCCGGAAAACGCCACCACTTAAGCCGGCGGGTTTTCTCAAGCCCGTTACAGCCCCTCGCGCTCCGTTCGACCAGATCGGCATGGACCTCCTCGGCCCTTTCCCTTTGTCGCAGGCCGGCAATAAGTGGATCATAGTTGCTACCGACTACTCGACTCGCTACGCCGAGACCAAGGCGATCCCTCGTGGCACAGCTTCCGAAGTCGCGGAGTTTTTCATGCACAACATCGTCTTGCGACACGGCGCCCCATCGCACGTCATAACTGACAGAGGGACGGCGTTCACAGCGCAGCTAATCGACCACATCTTTCGGCTGAGCTGCACAACGCACCGCAAGAGCACGGCCTACCATCCGCAGAGCAATGGCTTGACCGAACGTTTGAACAGGACCCTTTCGGACATGTTGTCCATGTACGTAGATGTCCAGCACAAAACTTGGGATGAGGTCATGCCGTATGTCACCTTCGCCTATAACACCGCCCTGCAGGAAACTACGCGCTTTACACCGTTCCGCCTTGTGTACGGACGTGAAGTTCAGAGCATGCTTGATGCCATGCTCCCGTGCCCAGAGGATGACCAACTCGACCCAGACGCTGAACAATTTGCCCAACGTGCTGACGAAGCCCGTCAGCTGGCCCGCGTGCACATCGAGCAACAGCAGAGCACCGATGCGCTCCGTTACAACCTTCGCCACCGACAGGTTGACTACAAACCCGGTGACCAAGTCTGGGTATGGACTCCTGTCCGTCGCCAAGGCTTGTGCGAGAAACTGCTCTGCCGCTATTTTGTCCCTTACAGAGTGATCCAGCGTGTGAGTGACGTAAACTATGAAGTGGTTCCGGACGGTGTTGCGCAACCCCGACGCCGACAGCCCAGCTCTGACATTGTGCACGTTGTACGGCTTAAACCGTACTATACTCGGTGACGCAGACGTGTTGATGTCTTGGAACGCTTCAGTTGCGGAACTTTGCTCGTGTTTTGTTTATTTCTTGTTACGTCGACAGCGCTCTATTTTTTTTTCCATCAGGGGGGAATAATGCCACCTAGCATTGCCAGGTGGCGCATAGCTGCTGACGACGAAGAAGTAGGGCTCGCGCCGTGTGGAGTCTGTCGCCGTGGCCTTGTCTGTCTTCGCACTTGTTATTAAAGCCCCCGTCGTCAACAAGTACGTTACAATATGTTTGTTGTCCTCCTAGCGAAGACGTAACAACGTTATTGTTGAAAATAGAGATGGCGATAGCACAATTTTCAACAGAAAATATTCTAGTTATAGGAGACTTCAGCGCCAAGAATGTATTGTGGGGCAGCAAAGAGACGGATCAAAGAGGAGATGAAGTGTGTGAATTGTCCATAAGAAATAACCTCACACTTTTGAATGACTCAAATTCTCCACCAACGTTCAAAACTGTAAGAGCACAAGGGTGGATACATTCAACAATGGTAAATGAGGCATTGAAAGCTAGTGTTCAAAATTGGGAGGTATTAAAGGAAGCAAATGATAGCGATCATAGATATACTGAAATCTTAACAGACAAAGTGAAAAAAATCGACAGGATATCTCATAACTTCAAAGGGGGAACAGGAAATACTTAAAAAATTTAAATAGGATGAACGGTTTGAGGCAGAACATGACCGCAATACATCGGAGGAAGTAGAAAAACTTGAACAATTTTACCAAAAACTTAGGAAATTACGAAATAAATTTAGAAGCAGATGGAAAGAAAGCAAGCATAAATTAAACACTTGGTGGAATGCACAATTGGAATTAAAATGAGAGAAAGTACGTGCGATGAGAACTAGATATCAGAGAGCCCAAGGAGAGTTAAGGCAGCTATAAGACACATTATTATAAAGAACACACAATTTATAACAAAATGTTGAGTGAAGCTCGCAAAATAAGTTGGGACAAATTACTCAGTAGTGTATCAAGAAATCCATTTACGCTACCATACAAAATTGCCAGGGGGCAGTTAAAAACTGCTCAGATTTTAGAGAGCATCACGAAAAACGACGGAGAAAGCACAACTTCAGTAGAAGAAACAGTCGAGTATATCTTGGAGCCTTTGTACGAAATTAAAATCAAGGAAGAACCGCTAGCTGATTCACCTGGAGAAAGTGAAGTAGAACCAGCCAAGCTGTTTACAGAAAAAGAAATTGAAAACGTCGTCATTAATCTCAGGAAGGATGTGGCCGTCGGGCCGGATCAATTAAGAACAACCTTCATTCAAGAACTTTTTGCCGCTCATAAACTTTTCTTTGTGAGGTTATTCAATGCCTGCTTAAGAGGAGGGTATATGCCTAGTCACTGGAAACAATCAAGAGTACTTCTAATACCTAAAGTTGGAGCTAAGGAAAAGCCGGGAATAGGAAAATTCCGACCAATTGCAATCAATTCAATTTTATGAAAAATTCTAGAAAAATTAATAAAAGACAGATGATATTTCTTTCTAATAGCGGGAATTTATTTTCAAAACATCAATATGGGTTTCAGCATAATACATCAACAACAAATGCATTGTTAGAATTAAAGAAAAGAATTGAACATGCGTCATTAGACAAGCTAGGAACTGTAATAATCTCGTTGGATATAAAAAATGCATTTAATTCAATTCAACGTTCAATAATTGTAGAGAAACTGAAACAACTTAAATGCCATTCAAATTTAGTTAAAATAACAAATTCGATATTGTCGCAGAGGAAAATTATTTATGAGCATCAAGGAGTAAGGGTCACAAAAAACTTAGCATCGAGCTCTCCTCAGGGCTCGCCGTTAAGCCCACTTTACTGGAATTTAAAGATTTCAGGGATATTTGAATTGAAATTGCCAGGGGAGGTGCACCTACAGGCGTTTGCCGATGATTTGATAGTGGCAATCAAATTCAGATCACGTCAAGAAGCAGAACATTGGGCAAATTTAACGCATAATGTTATAGGAGAATGGGGGAAAGGAATAAATTTGGAATTCAATCCTGAGAAGTAACAAATTATGCTTATTAAGAAAAACTATGGAAGCCGACCTCCAATAATTACATTAAACAACGAAAAACTTAAAATTAGAAACGAATTAAAACTCCTAGGAGTAATTTTTGATAAAGCAATCTCATTTTTACAAAATCTAAAATATGTGAAAGAAAAGGTCCAGGCACTAACGGCCAATTTAGCAAAATTTTCAAGAGCAAATAAAGGGATGAAAGGGCAACACTTAAGGAAGTTATATATTCTAAGAATTGAAAGAATGATAGTATACGGAGCCCCTGTATGGTACAGTAATAAAGTGGCTATTAATCGTAAATTAAAATCAATACAACGATGTCCGTTAGTCCTCATAACCAAGGCATATCGGACTACAGCAAATATAGCTCTTAATGCGATGGCTAACATTCCTCCAGTTCAATTAAAAATTCAATTATAAAAGGAAATGTACGAAATAATGCAAGGAAACAAAACATTTCAGCTCAAGGAGCAGACTTTTGGAAGAAAAGACAGAAAATAAGTTTGATTTATGGACATATCATCCAGCAGAAATGCTAGCTTCCTGTCCTATACGGAGGACATTAACTCTGAAGTTGATAAAAAAATTACACAGATGTCTCACAAATGGAAGAAAATATAGGGGCAGCATTTGTCGTGTTTAATTCCACAGGGGTACAGATTGAAGCTAAGCAATTTAAGCTTCCTCAGTATGCCAATAATTTTGATGCAGAAGTAGTGGCAGTAAGAAGGGCTATTGATTACATAAAGGACGATGATACAAGCAAAATTCAAATACTTACGGATAGCCATTCTACACTCAAGGGAATTAAAAATCCAAATAATACCAATCCGGCAATACAAGAGATCAAAGCAGAACTTAGTAAAAAGCAAAATAAGAACATCGTTTTAACCTACATTAAAGGACACAGCGGGCACAGAGGAAACGAAATAGCAGATACATTGGCCAAAAGTGCGGCAAAGATTGGAGAGGAGATAAAAGTACCAATTTCCAAGCAGTACATCAAAAATCATTTAACGAAGCCTGGTATGAATGATACATGGAATGAAACATGGAATCAGGAGGGAAAAATAGTTATGCATTTCAGTGGATCAGAAGTACTAAGAATTTGCCACAGCATTTTCCAACTCATCATCGCACATCGCAGGCAATCTCCGCAGATGGGAGATTCCCTTTTTATTTATGTAGGTTTCAGATTTCGAATTCGCTAAAATGTACATGCGGAGAAAATGGTATAAGCTTTGATCATTATCTTGAAAATTGCTCAATAACGAGAGAGAGAACTGATTAGCAAATTAGGCCCTAACTTAGCTCTTAGGAAACCAGAAATAATTAAACAATTGGATACTTATAATATACTTAATACCATGGTAGAACTAATATTAGAAAAATCATATGAGTCATAACTGGGAATGAAGAAAATTGCTAGTGGAAAAAAAAAGTAATTTAATAAATAATCAATTATTCCTTGTACTTCAGCGTAGACGTACCACTTAAATAAACAGTCTAAGATTAAAAATGTAAGGAAACTGTAGGCACAGTAAGGTGTTGACTGGTTGGTCTGTTAATTGGTGAAGAGGGCTAAGGTTGAAATGGACAAGAGAACTTGGGACAACACAAAAAACAATGTGCGTGAGAAGTGTTCATCATAATGAAGGTCGACAACAAGCAACTGTGCGACTGTGTATGTGTTTAGTGTTTGTGTGTGCGAAACAAAAACGGGCGCCAGGAAAAGCAGTCCAAGAAGTCGGCAACAAGCAACTGTGCGACTGTGTATGTGTTTGGTGTTTGTGTGTGTGAAAAAAAAAACAGGCATCAGGAAAGTATGATCATAATGAAGGTCGGCAACAAGCAAGTGTGCGACTGTGTATGTGTTTAGTGTTTGTGTGTGCGAAACAAAAACAGGCACCAGGAAAAGCAGTCCAAGAAGTCGGCAACAAGGAACGGTGCGGCTGTGTATGTGTTTGGTGTTCGTGGTACGAAACAAAAACAGGCATCAGGAAAGTATCATCATAATGAAGGTCAACAGCAAGCAACTGTGCGACTGTGTATGTGGTTAGTGTTTGTGTGTGCGAAACAAAAACAGGCACCAGGAAAAGCAGTCCAAGAAGTCGGCAACAAGCAACTGTGCCACTGTGTATGTGTTTGGTGTTTGTGTGTACGAAACAAAAACAGGCATCAGGAAAGTATCATCATAATGAAGGTCGGCAACAAGCAAGTGTGCGACTGTGTATGCGTTTAGTGTTTGTGTGTGCGAAACAAAAACGGGCGCCAGGAAAAGCAGTCCAAGAAGTCGGCAACAAGCAACTGTGCGACTGTGTAAGTGTTTGGTGTTTGTGTGTACGAAACAAAAACAGGCATCAGGAAAGTATCACCGTAATGAAGGTCGGCAACAAGCAAGTGTGCGACTGTGGATGTGCTTGGTGTTTGTGGTGCGAAACAAAAACAGGCACCAGGAAAGAGCCCAAGAAGTCGGCAACTAGCAACTGTGCGACTGTGTATGCGTTTGGAGTTTGTGTATACGAAACAAAAACAGGCGTCAGGAAAGTATCATCATAATGAAGTCGGCAACAAGCAAGTGTGCGACTGTGTATGTGTTTGGTGTTTGTGTGTACGAAACAAGAACAGCCATCAGGAAAGTATCATATAATATAGGGCGGCAACAAGCAAGTGTGCGACTGTATGTGCTTGCTGTTTGTGTGTGCGAAACAACAACAGGCACCAAGAAAAGCAGTCCAAGAAGTCGGCAACAAGCAACGGCGCGACTGTGTATGTGTTTGGTGTTTGTGGTACGAAACAAAAACAGGCATCAGGAAAGTATCATCATAATGAAGGTCGGCAACAAGCAAGTGTGCGACTGTGTATGCGTTTAGTGTTTGTGTGTGCGAAACAAAAACGGGCGCCAGGAAAAGCAGTCCAAGAAGTCGGCAACAAGCAACTGTGCGACTGTGCATGTGTTTGGTGTTTGTGTGTACGAAACAAAAACAGGCATCAGGAAAGTATCATAATAATGAAGTCGGCAACAAGCAAGTGTGCGACTGTGTATGTGTTTGGGGTTTGTGTGTGCGAAACAAAACCTGACATCAGGAAAGCAGGCCAAGAATTGACAAGGACAGTTCAGGAAGAATTCAACTTGGAATACAGTGAAATATCGGAATGTAACAAAAAAGAAATAAGAATAAAAACCGCTGGAGGCCGGGCTCGCTCTCTTGGCTGGGGTTCGCTTATGATGGCATCTACTTCTCTCCTTTTCCTTCTCTTTTATACCACCACTTTTCAAGTCCACCTTTCCACCTTTTATTTCATTTAAAATTACAAAATTAATATTTTGGTACTAGACCAATTTTTTTAAAGTCTATTGGCTTCTTCATCACCCGCGATACATCATTGGTGCGGGAGAGACCCAATCTAGGGTCACAATCTACTGTGTCCCTATCTGCTACCCGCGGTACTTATGTGGTGCGGGGAGTCCTCTCTATAGGACTCATCTACCATCTGTCCCTATCTACTGGGGGGAAATCCGACTGTGCGGCCTGCCCGTGCCCCCCCCCCCCCCCGCCACCAAATACGGACCGGTGCGGTTTCGGCTGCTAGGTTTTGTTTTGGTGCAACGCACAGCGGTGGGTGGATCCGCCGGAGTCCACTCTTGGGGTTGCGAATCCCCAGGAGGGGTGCAGCAGACTTTCCGCGACATTGTGAGCGTGTCGCGCCCACGATGCCCAATGCCTCGGTGGGAGGGCAGGTCCGAGAAGGGAGACGGACTCGGCACGTGAAATCCGGCTTAAAAGCAGAACTGGTGACTAGAACGACTGTTTGCTTTTGGCTTGGTCGCCCCAGTAGACGCGGTCGGGACTTTGTCGTTTTGCCGTTGGTGCTGGCGCCTCGGCAGACGCGGTTCCGACTTAGCTGTTTTGCCGAGCGACGAGATCGCCTGGGCAGACGCGGTCGTTCCAAAATTCTCAAAATTTGAAAGTCACACGGTTCCCTCTCGGTACGAGGGCGTACCACCCAGCCGCGGACGCGTTGGTTTCCGATCACGAAGAGCTCGGTGCCTCGCGGGGGCATGCGGCTGGGCGATCCAAGCTTAGTTTTTGGGGCAGTCGCCCTTGGCCTGAAAGCACGAAAAGAGATGGAGTAAGTAGCAGCAAACTCCGAGGCCAGTAAGCTCCGAAATGCGGGAGAGCCCGGCGGCTATCTGAGTAACGGTTAGTAGACCTGCCAAAATCGCAGGGAGCATCAAGCTCCTAAATACCTCGACGGGCTCAGTAAAGCCTGCTTCGCATTGGGTTGATGGGGCCCGTGCAGATATACCTTGTGGTAGCACGTGATGAGAACTGCGGGCATCAACCGAGACTTCAACCATGACAGTGTGGGTGTATGGATGGAAGTTTCGCATACTATGCCAGGGGCGATCGTTAGGGCCACGAACGCCGCGAAAACCGTGAAAGGATGGCTGCAGCGTGTGCGAGTACTGCCGGAGTAAGAGCCGAAGTACCGAACGAGTGCTGCGAAATATCCGTCTTCTTAGTACTGTGGGATGGTCGGGGGGGGGGGGCGAACCTGGCTTGGGGGAGGGGATCCTAGTCGAGCCCCTGTAGGATTTTCCCTGTCTCAGACGGTCGGAGATTGCCCACAAAACGTTCTCTGTGGTGTGGGAGTACGCTCGACGCCGAGGGCCCACTATTGATTGGTGCACTGAGTGCTCGCCCTTCAAGGAGGCCTGAAAAGGAACTCAGGATCAAATCAAGCCAAATCTGGTCAAACTCCCTGCTGTCCCCAATCCCACCTAATTCCCACAACCCAAACCAACCTCCAACTTCGCATTCACACAGCCCATCCCAACCCTCCACTTCCCAGGGGAGATCAGGGGAGTCTCCCCGGGCCCGCTCTCCCGGTCGTGGGTCGCTAAAGTAGAGCTTTCCCCATTGATTTCTTTCCACCTTCGGGTGGCAAAATCACAATTGGCCTCGGGCCAAATATTTTATCTTTTTATTGGGCTTATACCCGCGATACATTAGTGGTGCGGGAGGCAAATTTTCTTATTCATTTTTGACGCCTCAACTACCATTTGTCTCTATGTACTCCCGCGATACATCCGTGGTGCGGGTGGGACCCAATCTAGGGTCTCAATCTACTCTGTCCCTATCTACTATGGTAAGGAGCCATTCAAAAGGCCGCAGAGCAAAAAGAAGAAACTTAGAAGCAAGCAATCACATCAATCAACCTGTGGATCAGACACAGAGATCGAATCCATCGGCTCGGAAGAGGAGAGACAAGTTCAGCAAAGACAGAACCTCTCAAGAAACAAGCAGCCTTCAAGAGGGCCCCAGCAGGATGAAGGCAGCGACAAGGAGGAGCCTGCGTCGATGCTGACTAGACTGTCTAGGATTGACAGGAACATCTTCAGCAGTCTTGTCAAAGTTTCACAGATGACAGCGACAGATGAGAAGGTTGGAGAACTCATTGATAAAATTATCAATGAAGTTTGCAGGCTCAAAGCATCAACAATGGAAGCCACACATGAGAACGAGTTTCTCAGAGGCCAACTTGCAGAGCGTAAGACTCAGACGCAGTTCCCCACCTTTTCTGAAGTGCTGAGGAACTCGAGGCCATAAAATCCGGATCTGGAGACGAAACCCGACCACGAGACAAAAGCCATCATAGTGACGTCAAAGAGAAGGAAAAGGAAAAAAATCCTTGAAGAGCTCAAGAAGAGTATGGACCCTATGGAGATGGATCTTAAAGGGACGACAATGAGACCCGGGAAGGAGGGCGTGGTGATCGTCTCTTCTGATTCCTTCTCTCTGGAAAAAGTAGCCGAAAAGATGAGGAACGAAAGTAGTCTTCATGACCTGGAGATCCAGCACCCCAAAGGACGACGAATGGAGATGAAGATCGTCGGGGTAGACCAGGACATGGTAGATGAAGAGATAGTCACAAGAGTCATCTGCCAAAACAACTTGCAATGCAAAGAAGAGGACATTGAGATCAAAACTAAGTACAGAGGACGCTATGGCAAGAACGTCATCATCGCAATTAGCAAGCAGGCGTATGAAGGTTTGAAGGACAGAACGCACATAAGCATCGGCTGGGAGAGGTGGGCCCTGTCCGACAATGTTTTTGTTACAAGATGCACCAAGTGTCCCTGTCTTGATCATTCGGGAAAATTCTGCAGAGCACCAGAAAGGTGCCTCAACTGTTCAAAAGTTGGGCACTCGGCTACAGAATGTGACAACGAGGCATTCTGTTCGGCGTGCAAAAACGAGGGACGTTCAGAGGAAGAGGTCAACCACCCTTTGCTTTCAGTCTACTGTGAGCTACTGCAAAGGAAGGTTCAAAAAGAAAAGAAGAGAATTCTGCAGAGAATGTTCTAATCGTCATCACCATGGCGGGATCTACTTCCTATGTGTGGAAACATCAAGACGGTGCAACGGGAGACCGAACAGGAGAAGTGATGAAAGTAATTCGGGTTAATTTGGGCCGGGCCTTTAAGGCCAACCAGTCACTTGGAGATTATTTTGAAGATCAGCAACATGATGTGTATTTAGTACAGGAGCCATATAGTCTAAATGATAAAATAATCCCATTTCAATCAAGCATAAAATAATTGTAAGTAAGAAAAACCCAAACACAGCAATTTCAGTGCATAAAGATAATGTACAAATATTTCCTGTTAAGGTTGAGGAGAAACTGATTATTGCAAGAATAACAAAAGGCGATAAAAATTTGTAGCTGTAAATGTTTATTGTCCTCCTAGCGAAGACGTAACAACGTTATTGTTGAAAATAGAGATGGCGATAGCACAATTTTCAACAGAAAATATTCTACTTATAGGAGACTTCACCGCCAAGAATGTATTGTGGGGCAGCAAAGAGACGGATCAAAGTGGAGATGAAGTGTGTGAATTGGCCATAAGAAATAACCTCACGATTTTGAATAACTCAAATTCTCCACCAATGTTCAAAACTGTAAGAGCACAAGGATGGATAGGTTTAACAATGGTAAATGAGGCATTGAAAGCTAGTGTTCAAAATTGGGAGGTATTAAAGGAAGCAAACGATAGCTATCATAGATATATTGAAATCCTAATAGGCAAAGTGAAAACATCGACAAGATATCATATAACTTTAAAGGGGGAACAGGAAATACTTAAAAAATTAAAAGAGGATGAATGGTTTGAGGGAGAACATGACCTCAACACATCGGAGGAAGTAGAAAAACTTGTAGAACAATTTTACCAAAAAATTAGGAAATTACGAAATAAATTTAGAAGCAGATGGAAAGAAAGCAAGCATAAATTAAACACTTGGTAGAATGCAGAATTGGAATTAGAACGAAATAAAGTACGTGCGATGAGAACTAGATATCAGAGAGCCCAAGGAGAGTTAAGGCAGCTGTATAAAACACAATATTATAAAGAACACACAATCTATAACAATATGTTGAGTGAAGCTCGGGAAAAAAGTTGGGACAATTTCTGCAGTAGTGCATCAAAAATCCATTTACGCTACCATACAAAATTGCCAGGGGACAGTTAAAAACTGCTCAGATTTTAGAGAGCATCACGAAAAACGACGGAGAAAACACAACTTCAGTAGAAGAAACAGTCGAGTATATTTTGGAGTCTTTGTACGAAAGCAAAATCGAGGAAGAACAGCCAGCTGATTCACCCGGAGAAAGTGAAGTAGAACCAGACAAGCTGTTCACAGAAAAAGAAATTGAAAACGTCGCCAGGAATCTCAGGAAGGATGTGGCCGTCGGGCCGGACCAATTAAGAACAACCTTTATTCAAGAACTCTTTGCTGCTCATAAACTTTTCTTTGTGAGTTTATTCAATGCCTGCTTAAGAGTACGGTATATGCCTAGTCACTGGAAACAATCAAGAGTACTTCTAATACCTAAAGTTGGAGCTAAGGAAAAGCCGGGAATAGGAAAATTCCGACCAATTGCAAGCAACTCAATTTTAGGGAAAATTCTAGAAAATAATAAAAGACAGATTATATTTCTTTCTTAATAGCAGGAATTTATTCCCAAAACATCAATATGGGTTTCAGCATAATACGTCAACAACAAATGCATTGTTAGAATTAAAGAAAAAATAAAATTTCTTTGCAATAAAATTTCTGTATGTATGTATGTATGTATGTATGTAATTGAACATGCGTCATTGGAGAAGCTAGGAACTGTAATAATCTCGTTGGATATAAAAATGCATTTAATTCAATTCAACGTGCAATAATTGTAGAGAAACTGAAACAATTTAAAATGCCATTCAAATTTAGTGAGAATAACAAATTCTATATTGTCTCAGAGGAAAATTATTTATGAGGATCAAGGAGTAAGGGTCACAAAAAATTTGGCATCGGCCTCTCCTCAGGACTCGCCGTTAATCCCACTTTACTGGAATTTAATGATTTCCGGGATATTTGAACTGAAATTGCCAGGGGAGGTGCACCTACAGGCGTTTGCCGATGATTTGATAGTGGCAATCAAGTTCAGATCCCGTCAACAAGCAGAACATTTGGCTAATTTAACGCTTAAAGTTATAGGAGAATGGGGGAAAAATAAATTTGGAATTCAATCCTGAGAAGTCACAAATTATGCTTATTAAGAAAAACTATGGAAGCCGACCTCCAATAATTAAATTAAACAACGAAATACTTAAAATTAGAAACGAATTAAAACTCCTAAGAGTAATTTTTGATAATGCAATGTCATTTTACCACATCTAAAATATGTGAAACAAAAACTCCAGTCACTAACGGCCAATTTAGCAAAATTTTCAAGAGCAAATAATGGGATGAAAGGGCAACACTTAAGGAAGTTATATATTCTAGGAATTGAAAGAATGATAGTATACGGAGCCCCTGTATGGTACAGTAATAACGTGGCTATTAATCGTAAATTAAAATCAATACAACGAAGTCCGCTAATTCTCATAACCAAGGCATATAGGACTACAGCAAATGTAGCTCTTAATGCGATTGCTAACATACCTCCAGTCCAATTAAAAATTCAATTAGAAAAGGAAATGTATGAAATAATGCAAGGAAACAAAACATTTCAACTCAAGGAGCAGACTTTTGGAAGAAAAGATATAGAAAATGAGTTTGATTCATGGACATATCATCCAGCAGAAAGCTAGCTTACGAATATACGGAGGACATTAACTCTGAAGTTGATAAAAGAATTTACACAGATGGCTCACAAATGGAAGAAAATATAGGCGCAGCATTTGTCGTGCTTAATTCCACAGGGGTACAGATTGAAGCTAAGCAATTTAAGCTTCCTCAGTATTCCAATAATTTTGATGCAGAAGTAGTGGCAGTAAGAAGGGCTATTGATTACATAAAGGACGATGATACAAGCAAAATCCAAATACTTACGGATAGCCTTTCTACACTGAAGGGAATTAAAAATTCAAATAATACTAATCCGGCAATACAAGATATGAAAGTAGAACTTAGTAAAAAGCAAAATAAGAACATCGCTTTAACCTACATTAAAGGACACAGCGGGCACAGAGGAAATGAAATAGCAGATACATTGGCCAAAAGTGCGGCAAAGATTGGAGAGGAGATTAAAGTACCAATTTCCAAGCAGTACATCAAAAAGCATTTAACGAAGCCTGGTATGAATGATACATGGAATGAAACATGGAATCAGGAGGGAAAAAATAGTTATGCATTTCAGTGGATCAGAAGTACTAAGAATTTGCCACAGCATTTTCCAACTAACCATCGCACATCTCAGGCAATCTCCGTACATGGGAGATTCCCTTTTTACATAAGTAGGTTTCAGATTTCGAATTCGCTAAAATGTACATGTGGAGAAAATGTTATAAGCTTTGATCATTATCTTGAAAAATGCTCGATAACGAGAAAAGAGAGAGAACAACTGATTAATAAATTAGGCCCTAATTTAGCACTTAGGAAACCAGAAATAATTAAACAATTGGATATTTATAATATACTTAATACTATGGTAGAAGTAATATTAGAAAAATCATATCAGTCATAACTGGGATTGAAGAAAATTGGTAGTGGAAAAAAAGTAAATTAATAAATAATCAATTATTCCTTGTACTTCAAAGTAGACGTACCACTTAAATAAACAGTGATATGGATTACAAAACGTAAGGAAACTGTAGGCACAGGGAGGGTATTGACTGGTCTGTCAATTGGTGAAAAGTGCTAAGGCTGAAATGGACAAAAGAACTTCGGAGAACAACAAGAAACAATGTGCGTGTGAAGTGCTGACCAAAGAACACAGCTGGAAGCAACCGCAGGTGGTGTGAGTGTGTGCAGTGAAAATAGCAATGAAAGAACAGTGTACTGACTAGAATAACGGCGAGAAAACCTCAAGGTATGCGTCCGGTACACCCATCGTGATGAATAGTGAAGTGAAAGTGTATTTGTGTTGAAGTGAAGTGTGGAAAAACAAAAGATTATCAAGTATGTCAAGTGACTCGTGCAAGTGTGGAGAATTCAAGTCAACAAGTGTTTGTGAGTGTTCTGTGCTGTGTTCCTAAAAGTGCTTCAAGTCTACATACAGAGAGTGCAAGAGCTTGAAGAGAAGTCAAGAGCTCCAATCATCATAATGAAGGTTGTGTGAAAAGCAACCGTGCGACCGGGTATGTGTTTGGTGTGTGAGTGTGTGTAACAAAAACAGTCATCACTGAAATGGAAAATAACTACAGAGGAGAACAGCGAGTGAATAACAACCATGTGCTAGCCATATGTTATCGTAATCTTGTGAACTAATCTAGTGATTAGGTTTGTGACCGTGTTTGTGGCAAAGTGACAAGGAGTTCAGTCATCAGTGAAAGCGCACCAAGTAAAGTGCAGCAGTGCTTGTGCTTTTTGTGTTGTGTGTGTCGAAGTGTTATTAAGGTTATTAAGTGGACAGTCAATGGAAGATGACAGAAGACAAATCAAGAACTTCAAGTACCACAACTAAGTCCTCGCTGGGCTACATCTGGCTGTATGGGTCAACGTTACTAGATTACCTCTTTCAGTTTGCAAACTCCGCTGGGATGCGGCGGCGAAACGTGGCCCCCTTCGGTTCCCACTCGCGAGGTGGCGCTTCCGATGCTGTTGGCCCGGTCGCATCGTCACGGAGCCAGCGCGCGGCGTTAACCAACGGCGTTAACAGCAATCAATTCCGTTTAAGGGGAGCTATTACCGAGATAGCGAGCAAACACTATTTCGATTGTGCAACTAGGATATCGTTTGAGCCCCTAGAGCGATGCCACATGGACGAGATTACGCCGAGATGCCCACATAGTGCTACGCGGGAGAACTAAACATTCACCTGTGAAGATTAATCACGTTGCTGTTCTTTTGAATTCAGTTCTTTATGAAATTACGTGTTGCGGTCGCGTTTGTTCCAGAGCACTGAAGGCTGTGATGCGCGTTATTTAAAAGCAAGGTACCGAACTACTTCAGTGAAAGCTGGCCGTATTTAAGGCTATAAAACGAGAAAAACGACGATGACGAAAGTCAAACTAAAAACAATTTATTGAATCGATACACTATACATAACTGAGAACCTGTTTTCAAAAGACAAAGTTACAGTCAAACTGAAAACAATTTACTGAATCAATGCAGCAAACATGAACTGGGAACTAGTTTTCCAGAGCCAGAATTACAAGAGACGCGCTTTCTTGTTAGCTACAGCTACCTTTTCCTTGCATTCTAATTTATGGTTAAAATCTCGCGAGAAAAAGTGCATTCTAGTCACAATGACGAAGTTTAATACCTGGCGAGTGAATGTAGACATGTGGTCGGCACAGCCCAAGCGAGCAAGGCTGCACTTTTCGAGCACCTTCCAGAATGTTTTCACAAGCACCAGCCTTATCTAACGTGGCAGAAACTACTTCATTGACAACTTTCATAACAGTCAACATTTTGGCTGTTGGGTGCTTCATACAGCCTTCCTTGAAACTTATGTAAGTTGTCAGGTACGCATCAGAGCCAACAACGGGCAGTGGACTGCTTATGTCTTCTAAGCACAGAATGCATGCTGCGTGCTTTTCAAATTTATGCACTACATATCCACTCAAGTAGTAGACAGTAGCATCATCCACTCCTCCCTTGAAGTAGGAGTGATCGTCATCCTGCTCTCCAGGCTCATTGCCTGCTTCAGATGTCATCTCCAGCAGGTTTTTTTCTATACACTCACGTAAGGAAGCATGTTTGTTGCGGTAAAACTCTCTTGTCTTCTTCAGTGTGTACTGTACGCTGAGAAGCACACTCCCAGGTACACCTTGCACACTGCTGCGCAACGCAGTCTTTATCGGAGTGTACAAACTGAGAAGCCGGAATATCTGAGTAAAATTGACGACCGTAGGATGAGATTCGTCTCCTCCGAATGAACGGACAAGTCCGAAGTGGCGCTGGAAAAGACACAGGGCTTGTTAATTTACAAAGAACTTCACCACCGATAGCTAAACACTCAAAAACCAGCAGTAATCACATTCTCACCTCCAAGGGGTCCTGGTTCAACTTTGCTGTCAAAACATAGTGTGCACCCTGAACCAGCAAGAACTCAATGATGTCAAGCGTTGACAACAAGGTAACACGCAGAGATTCAGTTGTTAGTTTCGACGCAAAGAGCTTGAGACCTTTTAGAGCGCAGCTCTTTGGCGTCCGCTCCTGGGTTTCGCGTCGTCGTCGGCGTCGGCCTCGTAACCAGCTCCGCCCCCAATGTCACGCTTTTCAATTGGTCGAAATGCTCGTGACGTCACAGTGCGCGAATTTCAAATGGAGCCAATTGTACTTTGGCTAGTAACCATGCAACCAATCAAAGGGATCGTATAGTGATGCTGCAACTAAGTTGGACTGAGTTTAGTTAATTGCTTAATTAATCAGACTAATTAATATAGAGGAGAATGAAGAGGTCAGAAGAAAAGAAAAGAAAGACGCGCGCCGCAGCGACAACAGCGTCCGCGGAAGGAGACGCTGCTGAAAAAAACAGATAAGTACGAAGCCGCGTTCCCTCCACCACCACGCACTTCCCCACTCAGTAAGACGTTGCTCGTTTCGTATACGTTGTGTCGAACATCCTAGACAGTTCCAACAATTGACAGGTTAATGACAGAACACGATGGATAGAAATACAATAATATAAATATGAAATAGCCTAATTAACCTTTCTAGTTAGACCGCATAAATCAATAAAACCGAGGACGAAATTGGTCGAGTTGGGGAATCGAACCAGGGTCTCCGGAGTGCGATACGAGCACGCTAGCCACTCCGTAATGCCAGCTGAATGGTTTGGAATGAACAAAGGCGCGTCTAGCTAATACGGCGTCTTCGTTCACTCCCATCTTCCCCCTTTCCCTTACGGCGAGGTGCAGGTGTCCACCCAGATATGCAAGAGAGATACATTGCCTTTCCTCAAAAAATAAATTTACCGTCCAGCAAGGCGTACAGCCGAATTGGCGATGGCGTTCTGTGGACTCCCTGGCAGCGTTGCAAGACGCTGTCGCGTTCCACTCTTACAGGCGAAGCTTAACATGTTAACCACACATCAGTAACACACGCAGACAGCCAATGGACGCGTCATTCGCTGGCAGCACTTGATTCATCATTCACAACCACATTCTTAACGTACGCTCCCTTGCCGCACATGCCAAGGACGTACACCACGATCACATTCTGCGCCATTCCTCTGTACTTTGCTTTGCTGAAACCTGGATGGATTCCGAAGAGCCTCTCGAAATCATAGATTTCCAATACTGCTGTGGTGCTCGCAGAGACCACAACAGAGCGGCGGGAGTCGCTATCTACTTGCGCACAGGTCTCTCTGCAATACCAGTCGAAATGTTTGGCACGTCACATGAAGTTGGCGAACTGTGCGCCGCAAAGTTGCCCAACGGCTTGCTGGTAGTAGCTGCCTACTTCGCCCCTACCGCACTCACGAAAGACGTCGTGCACTTCCTGCAACTCGCATTAACCGTCCATCGATCCACACCGATGTTAGTAGTGGGGACTTTAATGTTGACATAAAGACAAACAGCAATTTCCTAACACTTATGCGGGAGAACATCCCGTTCCTCTCGCTCGTAACGCGTCCCACGGCTGTGACAACCTCGCGAGGCACTTGTATAGATCTCGTCTTTGAGAATCAAGCATTGGTGTACCAAGTCGAACATATATCAGTCTATTTCTCCGACCACAAAGCTTCCTTCATGACTGTCAAGAACTGTTAGTGGAATCTTTGTGAAAGGAATGCGTGTGAAAAATAAAAAAAAAACTCTGTGATAGCGCATACATGTGTTGCTCGATTTCTTTGCCTCAATCTATCGAAAAGGTGAAACAGCTTATTTGCTGCGCTCAAATTTCGCATTAGGAAGTAACGTAAACGTCGGTAATTTTTTTCCACGGAGTTCTTCTCTGTGGTATTCAACATTTCCAAGAAGTCTCTGATGACCTGAACGAATAAGGTAAAATGTCAGCACATGATGAGCATCGATCAACATGCATGAAAGGGTATCTTGGCTTACCTGTATTTCCTTTGAGTGGCGTTTGATGCCTCTTTCAGGTAGCTTTATGTTCAAAGCATCAAACAGGTCATTAAGCAACTTGGTAAATGCTTCTGTTCCCTCAGAACCCCTCAGGTCTTCAGCACCGACTTCTCTGTATATGCGGATGCCTATAGCTGTTCCACGACTGAATAGCTGTAAAAAAGTGCATTGATGAATTAGTTAAAAATAACCAAAAATGGTATACGCTGTCTTTAAGGGTACAACCTGTGTAGCAAGTCGGACGCTCATCTTCTGGAGGTTGTCTGGTGCAACATGTGCTCTAGTCAGCTTCGGCACTACTCTTGCATGTTTGCTTTTCTCGCATTCAAACAGCGCAACATAATGTGCGAAGTTGATCTGATGATCCCCAGCCTGAAATAACCAAGAGTTTTTTGAGCTCCTTTGCAAATCAGTGCACATATTTTCCCTTACCATTCCGTAGGTGTGCTTTTTCAGATGATTTCTGATGCACTTGACTATGTGCGGCACATCACAGATAAAGAAGATCTTCTGTGAAGGCTCCCAGGGGTGCTCGATGTTGTGGCATGGTGACATCATATCTCCTGCCACTCCAAGGTTCATCCACATTGAGCGGTTATTACCTGCCCCATCACTCATCATCATCATCAAGTGCTTGTTCCATCCTCTCCTCGGTCAAGTTCTTAAGTTGTGTTTTCATAGTGACTACTTCTTTCATTTTCTCTCTCTGAATAGTTGCTCGTATTGCCTTTCTACGCAGAGACCTCACTTTGGTGTTTCTATATGTCAACCTATTGCTTGTCTTGCGGCGCCGTGAAAAGAGCTTATGGAGACTCCTGCATTCCTGGCACGTTGCTGTCAGACACAGAACTGTGCATGATTTGCGATGCCATGTTTTACCATTTTTAATGGCCACGGCTGATGACAAGACATCGGGATAATTATCAGCAGGGCAACCTTCACAAGAATTCAGCCTTTCAGTGCGTGAAAGCAGGCACTTCAGGCCAGCGCATGATTTCAATTCGATATCTACACCAGTAGAATACACAGCTGATGGCACACGCTGCCCCTAGCACTGACAGACACGGTCAGGTGTTTCGACACTACCACAGCCCTGTCGATTTCTGGTAAGCCTTCTCTCATTACCAGCTTGTACACCACAGTTGTAAAGCCAGCGACATCAAGCGACCAACCCTGCATCCGTTGGCCTGCTGCTGCCATGTCCGACAACTCAGTGAACAGCTGTGTGTTGCTCTCCAGCACAACACTGTTGTCAATGCCACCACTGCTTTCGCTAGAGACGCAGAAGTTCGATGTTGCAGCTTCTTGGTCGTTTTCGTTTTGCTCTTTCTCTGTGTGTGTGTGTGTGTGTGTGTGTGCGCGCGCGCGCGCGCGTGTGTGTGTGTGTGTGTGTGTGTGTGTGCTTTCACTGCGGCGAAGCAGGCAACATCCTTCGTAACCGCCCGTACCTCCAATTGGCCTGCACGGCTTTTCGCCAGGCGCACCCCGGCCACGCTATGGTGAACGCCCCGCGACATCGACCAGTTGTCGCTGTTGCAGAAGCGCTCTTGAAGAAGTTGAAGCCCGGAACTGGCAAGGAGGCAATAACCCCTCCGCAGGCTAAAGTAAGGCCTGAAGTGATGCCATACGTGCACAAAGTATCCCATGGCCTCAAAAAGGTGGCTAACCGGCACAACGTGCCGTTGGTCCTCTCAGCCCCTCGGAAGCTTGGCCAGTTGGCCCGACGCATCACAGGTGAAAACAAAAAAACCTGGGTCTAAAAAGAGGCACGTGAACCGCTTTGCGGAATGCGCCACAGGCGTTGTGTACGAAATCCCCTTCACGTGTGGCAGATCGTACATCGGGCAAACTGGGCGCTGCGTCAACGACCGGCTCATGAGAGCACGCAAGAGACCTAAGGAAAGGGGAAGGTGCTAAACTTGTCGAGCAATATGCTAATTTCAAGGATTGTACACCGGTTTTTTCGGGAGTGAGGATTCTGAGCACAAGTAGATCAAAAACAACCCGTAAAACGATAGAGGCATATTATATTCAGAGAGCAGGGTCAGATTGTGTCAGCGATACTTCAGTTCTTCTGTATGCTGCAGAATAGATGTTCCTATCAAAGTTTTTGCGATAAAGATGTGAAACGAGTTTTTTTTTCCTATTTACCTTGCACGGTGTGCCCCTGCGCTGGTCTGAGTGTATTTAAGCTGTGGGTGCGTCCCTAAATAAACAGTTGACAGTCAGCGCTTTGTTGGTCCTTCTTTCCCTGCTTCTTTTCTTTGGCCGTGTGCCGTTGCGCTGAAAAGCTATGAGTTTAAATCGACCAGTACCTGGCGGTCAACGTCCCGCCTGCACCAACTGCCCATCAGTCCAGCTCACCGTCAGTTTAAATCGACCAGTACCTGGCGGTCAACGTCCCGCCTGCACCAACTGCCCATCAGTCCAGCTCACCGTCGCCTCGACGGTCGTCTTCACCAACCCCCCAGTCCTACGTCCGAGAGTTCTCCATCCCGCACCGGGAAAACTGAGGACGGCGACCCCCAGGGGTAGGGCCTCTGTCACTAGACATAATGACGAACACCCTCCGCTCAGCGACGTTAGCATGCGACCCGACCTCCGATCACACGCCCCGACGACCTAGGGTTGACGCTTCAACTGGACAACCCGAAGGACCCCTACGGCCGACGACCTTTCGACGAACACAGACGCCACTTGACACCCCAACTCGACGACGAGAACGACCCCGTAGTCCGACCTCCTCCACACAGCGTTTTCCCGAAGATGACCAAACTTCGGATTAAACCACGGTCGTCGTTGATGGCCGCCGCGTGACTGCTCTCGCAGATACCGGCGCCGATTTCTCCGTCATGAGTCGTGGTCTGACGACTGTCCTGAGGGAAGTTCTGACACCTTGGCCTGGAACGCACATCCGGACAGCTGGAGGCCATATGGTGACACCGCTTGGTGTCTGCACCGCTGGAATTGAGACTCGCGGTGTAACCTTCACTGGCTGTATCGTTGTGTTGGCTCACTGCTCGATGGACCTAATCCTCGGGCTTGATTTTCAGAAACACGGCGCGATAATCAGCCACCGCGAACTTGTTGTGACGTTCTCAGCTCAGTGTGCTATCGCCGACAGGAGCGAGCCCGACAGGCCTGTCGCTCGCGTCTGTGACGACAATGTCACGCTACCACCACGGTCCAGTTTGTTTATTACGGTGGAGTGCTCCAAGCCACGCACGCCTCACGGGATTGCGGAAGGTAACCTGTCGTTACTGTTTAGCCAACAAGTCTGCGTTGCGCAGGGTGTTATTTACCTCCGCGGAATGCGAACGCAGCTTCTTGTTACCAACTTTAGCACCGAATACCGCCACTTGCCGCAAGCAACAGTCATAGCCTATTTCAATGAAATTAATGAGTCAGTCGCCCACTGCGCGTTATCCCTGTTCAGCGAAACCCATGAAGCGACGCCTGACGTGCCCGTTATGGCTGATGTTAACCCTGACCTAACCGCTGATCAGAAACACCGGCTCCACATGATCCTCGACTCTTTTCGTGATTGCTTTGCGACCACTTCTAAAGTCCGGCAAACACCGGTCGCTAAACATCGCATTGTAGTTGATGAAGCCGAGGGGCCTATACGACACCGCTCCTATCGAGTGCCTGCGAAAGAACGGGAGGTTATCCAGCCGTCAACAAGCCCGTGGGCTTCGCCCGTTGTGCTGGTCGCCAAGAAGGATGACACTCTGTGATTTTGAGCCGACTATCGTCTCCTCAACAAGGTTACTAAAAAGGACGGTTATCCATTGCCCCTAATTGAAGACTCGTTCGAACGCCTGCGTCATGCCCGGTACTTTCCTTCTCTTGATCCACGCACTGATTACTGGCCGATCGAGGTCGATGAACGTGACCCTGAAAAGACCGCGTTCATAACACCCGACGGTTTGTACGAGTTCAAGGTGCTCCCCTTTGGCCTGTGTACCGCTCCTGCCACATTTCAAAGAATGATGGACACTGTCCTGGTTGGCCTCAAATGATAGTCGTGCGTCGTCTACCTTGATGATGTGGTCATTTTCGCCGCGAGCTACGAAGAACATCCCAAGCGCTTGAGTGCAGTGATGGCGGCAATCCGATCGGCTGCTCTGTCTCTAAAACCCGAAAAATGCCACTTCGCGTACCAACGGCTAAGTTTTTGGGCCATGTTTTGACCCCTCAGGGCGTCAGCCCTTACCCCGACAAGACGGCCGCAGTAGCTGCGTTCCCGACCCCCACTGATAAGCGAGGTGTGCGCCGGTTTCTGGGCCTCTGCGCATATTACAGACGCTTTGTGCAAGACTTCTCCAGGCTGGCTGAGCCTCTCACACGGCTGACAAAAGACGATCAGCCTTTCGCCTGGGCACAGGAACAGCAGGACACCTTCGACGAGCTCCGAAAAAGCCTGTAAACAACGCCCATTCATGCCCATTTTGACGAGGAGGCGGACACGGAACTTCACACCGATGCCAGCAACGTCGGCCTCGGTGCAGTCCTCGTCCAGTGGCAAGATGGTGGTGAGCGCGTGACTCTTTACGGAAGCCGCACGCTGCCACGGTCCGAGGCGAATTACTCAACCGCTGAAAAGGAGTGTCTAGCTGTCGTGTGGGCAATAACGAAGTTTCGACCCTACTTGTATGGTCGCCCGTTTCGGGTCGTGAGTGACCACCACTCTTTGCGTTAACAAAACTTCGTGCTGGGCTAGTTGGTGGGACATAGTTGAAACTTGGTTCAGCGCAAAAGATGTACACAGAGAAAGGAACCGACACACACGGAGCGCTACTAACAACTGATTTATTGAAATATGCAAGAAACACATTTACAGTCTTCACACGCATGCGCACAATCGGGCGGCTCCAGGCTACTTTCACAGTTTAGATGGCTCACACTTGTCTAAGCGTTGGCTCGCGAACCTTAAAGACCCCTCGGGCCGGCTAGCTCGTTGGAGCCTTCGCTTGCTGGAATTCGATGCTACAATTGCCTACAAGTCGGGTAACAAACACAGCGATGCAGACTGCTTGTCCCATGCTCCTATCCCGTGCAGCTCTGATGACCTAGAAGATGACTCTGCATTTATTGGTGCCCTGACCACATCCGCCATCGCTCAGCAACAGAGGGACGACACGGAATTGCAGCCACTCATCGATTATATCGAGGGCACCGCACCGTTACCACCTTGTCAATTCGCGCGTCGCTTCTCGTTTTGCTTCCGGGTTGGAGTCCTCTACAAACGAAACTACGGCCTCACGTACTCTGGATACCTGCACGTGTTCCAACAGCGCTCCGCACTTACGTTTTGCAGGCATGCCACGACGAGCTTCCTTCCGGCCACCTCAAATTTTCTCGAACGATGGAACGAGGTCGCCACCGTTAATACTGGCCCAGGCTTGCTGCGGCTTTCAAGCGTTATGTACGCACTTGCCGCGAGTGCCAACGTCGGAATAAACCAATTTTCAAGCCGGCTGGCTTGCTCCAACCCATTGCTCCACCGAGAATCCCCGGCATGGATTTACTCGGTCCATTTCGCACGTCATCAATGGGTAACCGTCTTATGGGGAACAGCGCTACAAAGGCGGGACACACACACAGAGGACAAACGCTGACTATCAACCGATTTTATTGAAAGACAGAACGTGGAATATATGCATGTTGCCATGCTGCCGTCCACTGTGCCAAATGCAAGTGCAACCATGAAAGGGGAACACGAAAGAAGGTTTGAAGAAGGGCTGGTTCCTGACACAAAATTTCGTTGCAAAAATTGCAAGAGCGCCCTTATCTAAAGAAAGAAAACAGCAGTGCTTTTTCGCCACAAGGACAAGGTGACCCGCGAAGTCATGGAAGCGTATTTTATCCACATTCAGAGAGCAAAGTGCGTCAGCCACCCTTCCGTGACATTGATTGACAAAGAAATCGACTATGTTGCCTCCCACATAACATACTTTCATTTGACTAGGTTTTTTGTTATTTTTTACTGCCTATATTCCACGCTCTGTCTTTCAATAAAATCAGTTGCTAGCCAGCGCTTTTCTTCTGTGTGTATGTGTCCCGCCTTTGTTGCGCTGTTCCCCATAAGATGAATACTTACCAACTCGCCCAAATTAGCTTTACTCAAAGGGTAACCGGTTAATTGTGATTGCCACTGACTACCTCACCCAGTATTGCGAGACGAAGGCCCTTTTCCGCGGTACTGCTGCTGAAATTTCTCACTTTTTCATCAGCATAGTCCTTCGTCACGGCGCCCCTTATGTTGTTTTAACTGACCGAGGCACAGCGTTCACGTCCACACTTACTCAGGAAGTTACGCGGCTCAGTGGCACAAGTCATCGCAAGACCACAGCTTACCATCCTCTAACCAACGGCCTAACCGAGCGTCTTAATAAGACTATAGCTGATATTTATTTATTTATTTAAACATACTGCAGGCCAGTATTTTGGCCCTAGCAGGAGTGGCAAACATGAAATCGTACAAGCAAGATGAAAATGAAGTCCCCCGCAAAACTCTATGTACGTCGACGATGACCATAAGAAATGGGACCAAATACTTCCCTACGTCCCGTTTGCTTACAATACTGCCCTTCAAGAGACGACGGGATTCACGCCATTCCGTTTGGTACATGGTTGCGAAGTCGTGACTATGCTGGGCACGATGTTGTTGCCCGATATTGCGCACCCATCCGTCGCCGCCGCTGATACCTTCGTTCTCGACGCAAAGGCTGCCCGCAGGCTGGCTCGGCAACGAACCTGCGTGCGGCAAGAAATCGATGCTCACCGCTACAACCTTCGTCACCGCGAAGTCATTTACTAGCCAGGCGGTCAAGTGTGGGTTTAGAGCCCGATCCGTCAGCGCGGTCACTCCTAGAAGCTTTTGCGCGGTTACTTTGGCCCCTACGAGGTACTCCCCAAAATCAGCGAAGTTACGCACGAAGTGCGACCGCAAGGAAGTGTTCGCACTTCAAGACGCCCGCCAACCTCCGAAATTGTGCACGTCGCCAGACTCAAGCCATACACTGTTAGCAAAAAAACACCCAAAAGGGTGTAAATGGCTTGTCCTCTAACGTACACCCAAAAGGAGGTTTTTTTTACTCCCTATGTATGGTGTTTTTTTATTTTTTTTATTTACACCCTTATATAAGGGAGTTATACTGGAGTGAAAAGGGAGTAATTTTTTACTCCCCATATATGGTGTTTTGGGGTGTTTTATGGGAGTTTTTTTATAACCACCTGGGTGTGTTTTTTACACACAGCAAAGGGAGTATTTTTTACTGATTTGGAGGTTTTATGAGTACAAAAGGGAGTATTTCTTTGCCGTTATGGTGTTTTTGTGGGCAGTGTATTTAGCGTTCTTGCGATGGTTTGAAACCTTTTTCCAGCATTTTTTAATAGTTAATGGGCTCTGGTTTAATGCTTCATTTGGAACAAAGCCTCCGTTTTGACAATCTGAGAACACCATGAGTAACACTGTGAACGTGACTTTATTACATCAAAAGCGAGATGACACAAAACGAAATGTGCAGATTGAACCAATGTTGTTCTCATTTAACGTATATGTATGTATGTATGTATGTATGTATGTATGTATGTATGTATGTATGTATGTATGCATGTATGTATGTATGTATATATACAGGGTCTGTTCTGAAAGTAGTAGGACTCATTTAAAAAAAAAACATTTATTCATGTTAATAGTACAAATGATTAGAATTTTTCAAAGTAACACCCTTCCGCATCTACACACTGCTGCCAGTGAGTTTTTCAGTTTTCGTACGCCTCCAGGAACGCCTGGACCGGAATGCTGTTTAGCTCACTCGTCACGGCCTGTTGAACCGCCTCTACCGATCCGTGATGCTTCCCCTTGAGCGTAGATTTTATTCTTGGGAATAGAAAAAAGTCTGACAGGGCCAAGTCGCGGCTGTACGGGAGCTGAGGCAGCGATGCCACCTTGTGCTGCGCAAGATACTCAACTACGCTGAACGCTGTGTGGCTCGGCGCGTTGCCATGGTGCAGCCGCCAATTGTTTGCGATGGCTGGGCGGACACGAACAATGCGTTTTTGCGGTCTTTTGAGGACTTTCACATAAAAACTGCATTAATTATTTGTCCGAGTGGTACGAACTCTTTGTGGATGACTCCATGTCGATCATAAAAAGAAAATGAGCATGGAATTTGGCTTGGATTTGCTCATTCGCGCTTTCTTGGGGCGTGGGAAAGAAACGGTGTGCCATTCTGAGCTCTGCACCTGCTCTCAGGGTCGTATTCAGACACCCACGTCTCTTCACAAGTCACTAAATTGTCCACAAAATCGGAGTCCTCATTCAAAGAAGGAGATCATCATGGCAGATAGCTTTCCGGTTGGCCTTCTGCTCCTCTGACAACACTCGCAGCACCAACTTCGCGCACACTTTCCTCATGGCTCAGTTTTCTGTCACAATCTCAAAAACTTGGGTTTGTGGAATGCTCAAGTCATCGCAATCATTCTGATACTCATCATACGATCACTGTTTAGTAAATTTTTCACTCGCGAAACATTTTTGTTGGTCTTGCTGGTCGAAGGGCGTCCGAAAAGGTCGTCATCTTCCACTCTTTCTCTACCTTCTCGGAACAGTTTGTGCCATTCAAAAACACTCGATCTACCCATGGAAGCATCACCGTAGGCCTTCTTAATCATTTCGTGAGTCTCTTTGCCCCTTTTACCAAGTTTTACACAAATTTTATCGCGTACCGCTGATCTAGTAAACGCTCCATGATTCTGCGTGACGAGGCACTTCGATAGGGGTTCACACTACAAGCGACCTCCTCCCTTCAACGGCCGAGAGCCGACTGGCAATTTTTCTCAGCATTCCCAAAATCCCCCTTCAACGATCCTGCACGCGCAGACCACCTCTCGTCCGCCCATTCGCTCAGGAAAAACAGTCCTACTACTTTCAGAACAGACCCTGTGTGTGTGTGTGTATATATATATATATATATATATATATATATATATATATATATATATATATATATACTGTCAAACACTGAAGCCTACCTAGGCACGTTACAAGAAGCAGCATTGTTACTTAAAATGTATTGTAAATTGGGAAAAGGTAAGCAGAAATAATGTGGAAAACATAAAATGCAGCAGTTAAGTAAATATGCCTTTAGGCATGTGCATAACGCAGTAAGAGGGGCAGGGGATGTAGACAAAGAAAAATAGACTGGGAACTACAATATGACATGTAAAAGTGAGGAATAATAACTTGAAAAGTTTGGGCTACTATTAGCTGCTTGTGCTGTGTTTACAAAGCCTGGCACATCACTTAAAAAACAAAAGATAGAAAAGCGTCGACAGGCCTGTTTGCAGGTTTCTGCACGTGTCTCATATGAGGAAATGACAGAAGATGGGAAAGAGGTCAGACGCTGGGAGCACCAGCTTTAAAAAAATTAATAAATTCAAGCGCCTTTACATGTGGTTTTGTGTATGTGAGGTTTAAGAAAGCCTACTCATAAAATGAAAGCATTCGATGAGCCTTTCTGGGGTAGGCAATGTGGAAAACCCACAAAGCTGCGAAAAGGCATGACATGACAGACAATGTACTCGAGACATCAAAAAGTGGCTGTCTATCGACATAGAGAACCATCTTGTTCTCACAAACCACCAGGCAGGGAGTCAAGCAGGGGTCCTCCTGTAGATGCAATACACCAAAAATAAACCACCAAAATTAAAACATACAGAAAGTAGACAGTTGCAGCGAAGCATTGCTGCTGAGTTATAATAGTGCATAAATGCACATGGACGCTACAGAAGACACAGCCCTGGCGTGTCAGGTTCTTCCTTTGCATCCTTGCACATTTGTGTGGTGGTAACGATTGGCACAAATTGAGTGAAATATTTTTCTGTGCAGTGTGCATTATAAATGTTGCGCATCATTGCTGGATACCAGGTATAGGCAGTCAGTATGATTTACTTCCAAGAGAAGGCAAGTGCAGCAGGGGGCGGCAGAAAGTTAGGTGGGTGGATGAGATTAAGAAGGTTGCGGGGATACAGTGGCGGCAACTAGCAAAGGACAGGGTTCATAGGAAAGACATGAGAGAGGCCTTTGCCCTGCAGTGGATCTAGTCAAGCAGATGATAATGATAGTGGTGAATTACTTATGCTTATTAGCATAAAAGCTGTCCTATGCATATCCAGTAATAGATATGTTGAGAACTCACCTTAGTGACAACAGCTTGAAGGGACTCATTGCACCTTGAGGCCACAACTTCCAACAGCCCTGCCACTGCATCGTCTGCGAGGCAGAAGAAATTGGCGGTTTTTTTACTGCAGTTGCTTGTGAACGAAATTTTTCTGGAAGCACTGATATGAAGGCATGCCAATGAAGTCCCAACGCAACTAGGGGTGATTAATTTCAGAACTGTTAAGATGAAACAACGGTTCAGTGGAGACTAACTGGTTGGAGCAGCTACAGTGCAAATAAAGGTGTGATGTGCTTGTAACGGCATGCAACAGAACAAAAGAGAAGAGTGGTTTTTGGAGGCAAAGGGTAGAAGGGAAGGAGCGGGAATATGCAATAGGAAATGAAATAAATATGTGCAGCCATTGAACCGTATGTATAGGAAAAGAGAATGCAGTCAGGTTTTCCAATACCCTGGAAATGGGCGCAAATAAATTTCAGTGTACAGAAAATACACATCAGATACACAAAAACGCTTGCAAAGTTTGTCAATGAGCCTAGAGTCCTACAATAGGCAAAGAAGGTTTGCAATGCACAGCATTGCTACACAGGTGGAAAGGGGAACCTAAAACAGAGCTCACTGTCAATGGACTGCTGTGTGAGTCTCCAGTCGATGCTCATAATACACTCGTTCGTCTGCACAACCTGACCATTTTAGGGGAACGAGATGCAGTTCGAAGTGAACAACAGATGCCGAAACAGTGGAAATGCTGAGCATCCAGTCTGATGCATGCATGCAAGCTATGCGCACCAGGCAGCGGATTGGAAGCAACCAATTAGGCTAGCTGGACCACTTCGGGGTGCCGAGTTATGGCGACTGCATGAGTACAAGTAACCATGCTTGTTTCTGCATGCCTGGTACCAGTGTTTGTACTTGGCAATGGGCTGCCTTATCAGGGTGGTGTAAGGATGAAAACAGTAAGTGGATTTCAAGCATTTTCCTCCATTTCCATGCAAAAGCAGAATTTTTTAAGGCTTGAGAGATTTAAACATGCTTAAGGTGCACTACACAAGACCTGATAGGAAGCCTCAGTCCTCTAGGCACCACTTAAGCAAGAGGACTTATCTTCATCAGGGCAAGTCCTCTTGTCAAGATGTTACGTAGCGTGCTGAGGCTCCACCTCAACCCTTTATCATTTTGTTCTGCAATGCCAAGAATCTCGTCTCACTGCCTTATCTCTAAAATCAAGAGCAGTAGATTACCATGTGATGCACGTGACAGTGTTGCCACTTCCTCCTCGTGCCCAGAATTCAAAATCATATTGCTGAGCGTCCGGAAGCCGCGCTCCATACAGTCCATCAGGCATCATTTTTATTTTTTATTTATTTATTCGATACTGTCAATCCCATCAGGGATCGTAACAGGGAGGGCATTCAAAGTACAGAGGCACACAAAAAAAAAATAGCAATGGTAATTAATCAAAGTACATAAAAAATATAACACGAAATTATATATTAGAAAATACGAATAACAAATAAACCAGAGTGAGGAGTATGTGACATGATTTTGGCGGACAATAATACCACAAGTGAAAACACAAACGGAAGGAATAACTTGGTAATGACATATATGAACTCAATAAATACTAAGATATAAGTAGTTGATTTTCCACACGTGTGCTAAAGGAATTCAATGATGGACTACTAACAATGGATGTGTTCAAGGTGTTCCATTCGCGTATAGCACGAGGGAAGTAGGAATATTTGAAAGTGTCAGTACGGAATGAAAACTCGTTTAGAGTGTGTATGTGTTTATTACGTGTTTGTCGCGTTTGTGATTGTGATATGTATCTTGAAGTGGCGACTTAATTGATTGTGTACGAGTTGGTACATGGTTTTAAGGCGCGCTAGTTTTGCTCTGTTTTGAAGGGTTAGTAGTCCTGCGTGTTTGATTAGTTCTGTTGGCGAGTCTGTCAACCTGTGTCTATTAAATATACATCTGACCGCCTTCCTCTGCACTGCTTCTATTTGTTTAGTGAGCTTGTTAGTGAAAGGAAACCAAACAACATTAGCATACTCTAGAATTGGTCTGACATATGTGTTATATGCAAGAAGCTTTGTTTCTGATGGTGCTAGTTTGAGGCGTCTATTAATGAAAAATAACTGTTTTAAGGCGGTTGATGTGACATTGTTAACATGAGAATCCCATCTGAGGTCAGAGGTTAGTGTTATGCCCAAATATTTATATTCGGACACCGAATCAAGAGGAATATTGTTTAATGTGTACTGAAAATTTGATTTGTGTATCTTTCTTGTTACGGATAAAGAAACTGATTTTTTAACATTAATAGTCATCTGCCATTCTTCACACCACTTGGTCACTGCTGTTAAAGCGTTATTTAAAGCTATATGGTCATTGACGCAGTTAATTTCCTGGTAAAGTACACAGTCATCAGCAAAAAGTTTAATATTGTGAGAAATACTAGCAGGTAAGTCGTTTATAAAAATTAAAAATAATACTGGGCCAAGAACACTACCTTGTGGCACGCCGGATGTAACATTAGTTGTTTCGGACTTAACATTGTTAATTTCGACGAATTGAGTACGGTCAGTCAAATAATCAACGATCCAATCTACTATAGGGCCAGCTCCAAGGGTTGCATTAAGTTTCATAATAAGTTTGGAATGTGAAACGCGGTCGAAAGCTTTCGAAAAGTCTAAGAAAATGAGATCGATTTGTTTCTGCTGATCAATAGCGAAGGATATGTCATGTGTAAGTTCGATTAGTTGTGTGACTGTAGAAACTCCTTTCCGAAAGCCGTGCTGAAAAGGTGTTAAAATTTGATTTTCCTCTAAGTAGGTTGTTATGTGCTTTAAGATAATGTGCTCTAGTAACTTGCATACAGTGCTTGTTAGTGAAATTGGTCTGAAATTTGAGGGATCTGATATGCTTCCTGTTTTGTGTATAGGTGTCACTTTAGCTAGTTTCCATTCTTTAGGAATGGTGTGCGATGACAACGACTTGTTAAAAAGTATTACTAAATATTTTGCTACCCATTCGGCATATCTACGCAAGAAAATATTAGAGATTCCATCAGGTCCTGATCCTTTCTTTGTGTCCAAGTTTAATAAGAGGTTTAACACTCCTGCTTCTGTTACAGTAAGGGGTTCTAAATTATTTCCTGAGCAAAAACTAATACGAGGCTTAATTCCGTTGTCTGTAGTGAAAATAGAAGTAAAGTAGTTATTCAGCGTGGTTGCAATATTTCTGTTTTCCCCTGGAGAAGCTTGGTTACCTTTTCGTGATTTAGGGTTCAGGTGACGCCAGAACTTTTGGGGAGCATCTTTTAAGAAACGAGTCAGCGTATTAGTAAAGTAAAATGTTTTAGCTGTTTTTATTTTGGTTTTTAAATCAGTGATGGCCGAGTTTATTTTTTCAATTCTTTTTGGTGATGGATGGCGTTTATGCACTTTTTTCAGCCGTCGAACTTTTCGTTTGGCATGAATTACGGTTCGAGTTATCCATGGATTACGTTTGCGTATTCTCTTAGTCTTGGTAGGCACATAATTAGTAACGCAATATGACACAACGTTTTTGAATCCCTGCCACAATGTTTCTATGTCAGTATTAATGTCATCTGAGAGTTGCTGAAACGGTGTTAGTTCATGTGATAAAGTATCAAGTATGGTAGTGTCGTCAGCTCGGTTGTAGTCTGGGTATGTTATTGTAGATGGAAAACAAGGGGCACTATGATGATGCGGGACAGAACACATTACAAGTTTGTGATCAGACAGGCCATCTAAAATTTCAACCTTTGTTTCTGGACAGGAGAAGTGACTACTCAGGAAAACTAAATCTAAAACATTGGAGCTGGTTCCTTGCACACGTGTGGGTTCTGTTACAATTTGCGAGAGGTTAAAAGAAAGCATTATATCAAAAACAACATCAGCGCAAGGTGAGGTATGGTGCAGTGTATTCCAGTTAATATCAGGAAGATTGAAATCCCCTAAAAGTATGTCTCGCCCCCTTAACATGATGCTGCATATAAGTATACAATGAATGAAGTATGATAGGATCAGAACAAGGACTAAGATAGACGCAACCCACAACAACTGAAGAATCAGAAAAGCAGAGTTTGCAAAAAATTGCTTCAACCCCCTCAACTTCAGGTAACGTAACGAAATGTATATCTTTTCTTATCACTAATGCCACGCCTCCGCCTCGCGTCAGCCTGTCCTTGCGTGCTATGGAGTAGTTGGGGGGAATTACTTCAAAGTCTCTGATTTCTCTTGTCAGCCAAGTTTCTGTTATAGCCATGAATTCTGGCTTTAAACCTAATAATAAAGATTCCAAGGGACCGAGCTTATTGATAATACTACGCGCATTAATGTTCACGAAAGTTATTTGGGACGTTGTGGACGGCGCGTGCGTAGAGCCCGTGTACTTGTGTCTTGGTTTTTTGCCTCGGTTAGTAAAGGTGTAACCCGATGAGCTGCAATTGGTGACACTTCACATTTTTCGTTGTCCCAAAAGTACAATTCACCGTTTATCTTTAGTTTGTCGAAAACCAGCGACACTTTTTCACCGCAATCTTTTTTTGGTTTCCCGTATTTCCATAGCTTTTTTCTGATTTCGCGGACACGAGGCGAAAAATCTTCACTTATGGTAAACTCGGTGCCCTTTAATTTGTGGCAGTTACGTAAAATGTTCGTTTTGTCCCTGAAATCTAGAAGCTTCAGTATTATAGGCCTTGTTTTGTCTTCTGCTGGTCTACCTAGTCTGTGAATGCGTTCTATTGCAACTTCTTCCAGTTTTAAGGATTCTTTAACAACTTTTTGATTCACAGCTCGCTCCAGCGAGTCGCTATTTTCTTCTTCCTCTTCAGGCATGCCATAAATTATAATATTCGATCTTCTGGAGCGGTTGAATACTACATCGAACTCCATGATGAGCTGGAAATGTATTAAAGTTCAGTAAATGTTCACACTGAGCAAAACACGATAAACCTACCGCTGCCTCGGTAGACAAGAATAAGAAGAGGAGGAGGGCATCTGAAATAGACAGCGTCCGCAGCTGTTGGTGTCGCTCCTGTGCTGTAGCCAGAAGCCGTGGCCTCAGTGCCAAATAATCAGCCGTTGCAACGTTATCTTTTAGACATTCATTATGGCGTTTCAGTGACTCTAACGTTTCGCCGTACACCACGAGATGACTGAAGTCCTGTAAAAAACAAACCAAAAAATGAAAATGAAAGCAATTAATGGAATGCAGCACCTGAATTCTCCCAAACAGCCGCTCAAAGACGCTCGAGAAAAAGAATTATCTCAGCTTAATTTCTCCCTTGTTTGGGCTTATATTTCACGCCCAGGCGGCATTTGGTAGCCAGTTTATATTCACTGTATGTTTGTATGGGGTACTTGTCTAATTCGGCAACGTTTGAAATCTCTTCACTCGCGGCGACTGCGAACCAAAATTGCCAACGTTCGCAGCAGTAGCGCCAGTAACTCGCACCACCGGAGCAACTGGCAGTGTTGCTCCGTTGCTGTGTAACAGTGGGTGTCCATTCGTTCCTACGGTGACGACGAGATGGCACTACCCATTGCAGTGCTGTTTTTGCTTGCCGCACCAATTGGGATTTAGCGATTTAATCTGACCCATGCAGACACGTGCCCCACCGAAACATAGCACAAAACTGGTCGTGAAACATCGCCACTACGCAAAAGGTCGGCAACAGCAACGTGGTTAAGACGATTTCTTCTAAACGTGTTATCCTGAAGCAACACTCACTGTTCTGACTACGAGGTTGCAAAGCTAACACCAAGCTCTATGTGAAGCCAGTCTAAACGTGCTGCGCAAGAAAACAAGCAAGGAACGACCCGTACCTGCCCTGTTCTCGGAATTCCTTGATCGCCCGCAGGTTTCTGCGACGCCAGGCAATGATGTCACTTCACTCGATCAGTGCAAGATTCCGTTTTCTTTTATGAAATGTGAATCCCATGTCCTTCATCAACCTCCACAGTGTGGTTTTCTTGAAGTTCGGCAGGTCGTCGTCCTCACTGACAGCCTTTAGCACACTGCCCAGTGTTGGGACTTCCCTCGTCGCGTACATACTGTGCACTTTCAGACGGATGGCATGGACTGTGAAGCTGTCATTATTGACTATTCGCGAGCTTCACTTCGCGAGGTCTTTTCTTCGGAGACGCCACAGGCCCGCATAGACGCTGCGCCTTGATTTTGGCAACGCTGCGGGGAGATACTCCGGTGTCCTCGCTCACAGCACTCAGTACTTCCCGAACAGACTTCTGCGGAAAACGGATCTTGGTGCGGCCGAACACATTCGCAATTACTTGCTTGGCGTGCACGAACCTTCGGTAAAATGCGTACAGGAGAGCTGGCCGCGGCCGCTCAGCTGGACGCCATTTTCCCAAAAGTGAAAGGGAGGCGGACGGAAAGAGTAAACACGGCGGCCAGCGGGGACAGCGAAAACGTGAAATGGAAAAATACGACAAACGCAAAATAGAAAATCAGAGATCTCGACCGATTCGCTCGCAATAACATCGTTTTTTGTCACGCTGATGACAAATGTATTATCCACGAAGCCTGTCCGCAATGCATTTGTTATTTTTCGCTCACCACAAGCAACGCACTATTTTCTGTCAAGGATGCAGGCTGAGCAAAAAAGAGCGCTAGCTTTGACAGCGTTGCACCTGATGTATGAAACGGAGTATAGGCGCGTCTTGCCTCACAAACAAAGCGATAAAGCGATGTGCCGGCAGCTTTGTAGAATGAACAAACAAACACTACAAACATTGGCGGCAGTACTCCCCTCTCAAATATGCATCGACCCTGGAAAAATACGACAAACGCAAAATACAAAATCACAGATCTCGACCGATTCGCTCGCAATAACATCGTTTTTTGTCACGCTGATGACAAATGTATTATCCACGAAGCCTGTCCGCAATGCATTTGTTATTTTTCGCTCACCACAAGCAACGCACTATTTTCTGTCAAGGATGCAGGCTGAGCAAAAAAGCGCTAGCTTTGACAGCGTTGCACCTGATGTATGAAACGGAGTATAGGCGCGTCTTGCCTCACAAACAAAGCGATAAAGCGATCTGCCGGCAGCTTTGTAGAATGAACAAACAAACACTACAAACATTGGCGGCAGTACTCCCCTCTCAAAGATGCATCGACCCTGGAAAAATACGACAAACGCAAAATACAAAATCACAGATCTCGACCGATTCGCTCGCAATAGCATCGTTTTTTGTCACGCTGATGACAAATGTATTATCCACGAAGCCTGTCCGCAATGCATTTGTTATTTTTCGCTCACCACAAGCAACGCACTATTTTCTGTCAAGGATGCAGGCTGAGCAAAAAAGCGCTAGCTTTGACAGCGTTGCACCTGATGTATGAAACGGAGTATAGGCGCGTCTTGCCTCACAAACAAAGCGATAAAGCGATGTGCCGGCAGCTTTGTAGAATGAACAAACAAACACTACAAACATTGGCGGCAGTACTCCCCTCTCAAAGATGCATCGACCCTGGAAAAATACGACAAACGCAAAATACAAAATCACAGATCTCGACCGATTCGCTCGCAATAA